>NW_010972660.1:503288-537869 GCF_000737465.1 Haliaeetus leucocephalus
TGGGGCAGAGGACGCGGTGCCCCTGGGGTGCCCCGTGCTCCCCGGTCCCGGGGTCCCCGGGGTGCCCCCTCGCTCACCACGCCCTGCCGTATGCCGGGGCTGCCTCTGCCCCCCGGCCCGGGACAGCGGGGTCCCGGGGCTGGGTGAGGAGCACCCCGGGGGGGCTTTCGGCTTCCCGCAGCCCGGCACCAGCACCCAGCCCTCTCCCTTGTCAGTAGGGTGCCCCTGTGTCCCCAGGGACGCCCCTGTGTCCCCAGCTGGACAAGCTGCCCCCCCCAGACAAGACCCCCTGCGAGCCCCCATCTGCCCCCTCCAAGGCCTGATCCCTCATTCAGGGTGACTGCCTGGGGGGGTCACATCCCCTCCCTGCCCCTCGGGGCTGGGGGCCACGGCCAGGAGCCCCCTGAGCTGCTCCATTACCCATCCTGAGCATCCCCAGCCGCGGCTGGAGCGAGGGTGAGTGGGGCAGCCTGGCAGCGCTGCTGGCTGGGATGGGTGCTGGGGTCAGCCCCAGGGTGGGGGCTCCAGCTCCTGCCCTGGGAAGGGATGTCCCACACCAGGGACATGACCTGGGTGCTCCCCAGAAGCAGGTCCCCGGGGCAGGCTAGAGCATGGGAGCCCATGGGGGGGTCCCTGCGAGCATCGGCAGGTCTGATCCCATGCAACCCTCTCGCTGTGCCAGCCACCTCAGTCGGGTGTGGATGTGGCATCTCGAAAGGATGTCACCGTATTTTGCAGGGACACACATGCACCAAGGCAGCTGCCTAGGGGAGTGGGTGACTGCCTGGCAGGGAAGAGGTTAACACCAGGGGAGTTTCAGGGTGCTGGGGAGTCCCCAGCCAGGGTACACCCAGGCTGCTTCTCACACCGGTGACCTCACGCCACTGCCATGGCAACAGCTCATGAAGTCACCGTGCGGAGAGCAGGGCGGCCGCCTCGAGCATGGGGTGATGGGATGGGAGCGTGGGAGGCTGCCGAGCGCCGTCCCCCCACTCTCACCGCACCCTCCGGGTCCCCCCAGAATGAGCTGTGCCCCCGCCAACGCCAACGCCTCTGCCTGACCCCTTCCCTGCCTGCCCTGCCTGCCCTGCCCGTGCCACCATGCTCATCAAGGAGTACCGCATCTGCATGCCGCTCACCACCGAGGAGGTGAGTGGGGGGCAGTGGGGGGGCCAGGGCTGCCTGTGCCCCTGGGGCCAGGCAGGAAAGGGGGGTGTCAGCTGAGAAGAGGGGTGCAGAGGCGGGGGGAGCCCTGAGCCCCCAGCCATGGGTGCCAGGGACACCTCGGCTGCAGGGACCCACCGATGGAGGGGACTGTGGGTGGGGGTCCTGTACCCACAGCAGTGGGGTGCCAGGGGATTGGGTCCCTGCCCAGCAAGGGGCTGGGGGACACGGCAGCCCCCTTTGCCGTCCCCTCGTGGCACTGTTTGTGGCAGGGAACATCTGCCTTGGCTGAGCTGCCAAGGTGTGCTTTGGCCACGGCCCTTGGGCTCGGGATGCTTTGTGCCGGGTGCTGAAATGTGTTTTGGGGTGCAGACAGGGGGGTTGTCCCATCCCTGGGCAGGGTGACCTTGGGGCATGGAGCCCAATGGTAGCACTGGGGGCTGCTCAGGGGCAGCCCAGTCGCAGGACCGTGGGATGAGCCGGCAGGCAAAGGGCACCAGGGTTTTGGGTGCCCCTGGCACCGCAGCACTTGGGGTGGCTACTCTGATGGGGAGCACAGGCTCAATCCCAGCTCCAGCAGGGAGCCTGAATCCCTGTCGGCAAACAGCGGCGATAGCCGGCAGCCGGTGGCATCCCTGGCCAAAGGTCGCTCCTGAGCGCCTGGTTCCGACGGGGCCGTTTCAGGGAGCGGGGATCCGCGGTGGCGGTGCCCACACTGGGCAGCACCAGCACTCCCCAGGCACCAGTTTTGCGCTCGCACCTGGGGAAGGTTTTCAATTAGGCAGAGAGGGGCAATAAGATCCCGCTGGCAGTTAGGGTGATGGATGGGATCTTCAGCGGAACAATAAAACACTTATTGCGTGGCTGCGTCATCAAATACACATGCATACACATATATATTCATATACACATATCTCTCTCTCTATATATATGGTTTTCTCTGGCTCCCAGGTAGCTTGCTGAGCAGAAAGCCTCCAGGCACTCTGCAAGGCACTCAGACACTGGGGAAGAGCCAGGAGGGCAGCATCTGGCCCTCGCCTGGGTGCTGGAGCAGCCCAGGGGCAGGGGGGGTCAAACAGGGTGCCATGGGAGACCCCTGCCCACTGCACAGCTCGGGGTCTGTCACCCCTTTGCTCCGTGCCTCAGTTTCCCCTCTCAGTGGTGCAGCTGGAAACCCGTTAGCCCGGCAAAGAGAAGCCCATCCCGGGCACTGGCTCTGCTGGGAGGGTGCTGGGGCAGGGGATGGCAGCGCTGAGGCCAGGCGCTGTGGTTGCAGTACCGCGTAGGGCAGCTCTACACCATCAGCAAGCATAGTCACCAGGAGAGCGAGAAGGGCGAGGGTGTGGAGGTGGTGAAGAACGAGCCCCACGAGGACCCCATCCACGGCCCCGGCCAGTTCACCGAGAAGCGCGTCCACCTCTCCAGGTGAGGCTGCAGCTCCGGTAAGGGGTGCTGGGTGGGGAGGGGGCCCCGGTGCACCAGCTCTGTGCGGCAACACCACGGTGGAGAGCATGGAGGCATCGGGGTGGCTCCATCCCTCCCTCCAAAATTCCCTGGGAACATCCTTTCTGGGTCGATGACACCCTGCAGTGTGGCTGCACCTATCTCCCAGGGTTGCATCCATCTTCAGGGACTGTCCCTGTCTCCCAGGGGTGTACCCAAATCCTGGAGTGCACCCATCTTTGGGGGCTGCGCCCAACTTTGGGGGCTGCACCTATCTCTCGGGGTGTACCCATCTCCTGGGGTGTGCTTATCTTGAGGAGCTGTACCCATCTTCAGGGGCTGCACCCATCTGTGGGGGCTATCTCCCAGGGTGCACCCATCTTCCATGGGGTGCGCCCCTCTCTGGGGGCCACACTTATCTCCTGGGGTGCACCTATCTTCAGGGCATGCACCCATCTTGCATCTCCCAGTGGGCACCCATCTCCGGGTATCGGAGCTGCGGCGCAGGGCTCGGCAGGGATGCCCAGGCTGCTGCTCAGCCTGTCCCTGGGGGTGTCCCCATGTGCAGCCCTGGGTGCCCGTTAGGCAGCCGCTGGCACCCAGTGCTGCTGTCCCCGTGTCCCCGCCACTGGCTGCGGCACACCGCGGTGCGGGCATCGGCTGCTCCCCCGCCCAGGGAGTCGCTGGCGTGAGACGGGCTATTTTTAGCCATAGCACTCACGATTCCCCTCTCGGGGATGGTATTTATAACGCCTGCAAATTAATCAAAACTCACCTCCCGGCTCCCCTGCGGGCCTGATCCTGCCCTGGGAGCGTGGGCAGCTGTGGGGTGCTGGGTAGGGTGGACAGGGGTGCCTGGGGGCAATGGGGGCATCCTGGGGTCTTGGTCCTGGGAAGGTGGAAGCGGTCCTGGGGAAGGGGTGGGGGTGCCTGGGGAGGTGGTAAGGGTGCCTGGGGAGGAGGTGGGGGTCCTGGGGAGACGATGGGGGCACTGGGGTAGAGGTAAGGGTCCTGGAGAGGTGGCAGGGGTCCCTGGGGGGATGTGTGCTGGGGTGCAGATGAGGGTCCTGGGGAGGCGGCAGGTGTCCCTGGGGAGTGATGGGGTGCAGGTGAGGGTCCCTGGGGGGATCCTGGATGTGGAGGTGAGGGTGCAGGAGGGGCACTGGGGTGGAAGTGAGGGTCCTGGGGAGCAGGTGGGGTCCCTGGGGAGAGGATGGGGGTCCCAGAGCTGGGGCCGTGCTGTGGGGGCTGCATTCAGTGGAGCAGGGCCGGGTGGCACTGGGCAGGGCTGTGCCCGCCAGCTGTATTCTGCCCTGAGCGGAGTCCCCCCTGCCGCTGTGGTCCCCCCACAGCAAACTGCCGAGCTGGGCACGGGCGGTGACCCCCCGCATCTTCTACATCACGGAGAAGGCCTGGAACTACTACCCCTACACCATCACTGGTGAGCCCCGGGCAGGGCGTGGGGACGGGCACCACTGGGCACCCTGCCCCTCTCCGGTGGTGATGGCGGTGGGCTGCCGGGAGACCCCGGCCGTGGCCACTTCCCGGTCTCACCGCTCCCTCTCTCCCCTATGATGCCACCCGGCGATGCCACCCCACGGTGCTGCTGTGCCACGGTGTCCCTGCAGAGTACACGGTAAGGAGATGGTATGGGGAGACCTGGCCCCTTCCCCAGCACCTGGCATGGCTGCGGAGGGGGCACTGGAGTGGGTGTCCCTTGGGGTCAGCATCTTTAAGGGTGGGCATCCCTTGGGTCTGGGCATCCCTCGGGGTGGGCATCCCTGGGCGTGGGCATCCCTCAGAGTGGGTGTCCTTGGGGACGGACATCCCTTGGGGATCAGCATCCTTGCGTCTGGGTGTCCTTTGGGGGTGGGCATCCCTCGGGACAGGCATCCCTCAGGGGCCAGCTGACGGCTGCTCCCTGCAGTGCTCCTTCCTGCCCAAGTTCTCCATCTACATCGAGACCAAGTACGAGGACAACTGCGGTGACAGTGAGAATGTGAGTCGGTGCCGCAGCTGAGACCTGGCAAACTCATTGCGGGGTGGGGGGACACACACATACATGTGGCCAGTGCCTCTCACCCTCCCTCCCCTCCCCAGATCTTCCGCAGCGATAAAATCCTGGGTGACCACGAGGTCTCCTTCCTGGACATCGCCTTTGACGAGATCCCCGAGCGTTACTACCGCAGCTTGGAGGTAGCACGCATGGGGACAAAGGGGAGTTCCCCGGGGCCATCCCCTTGTCCCCCCATCTCCGGGGGTGGCTTCACAGCCCCATTCTGCCGCCCCCCCGCAGGACCCCCGTTTCTTCAGCTCGGCCAAGACGGGCCGGGGGCCGCTGCGGGAGGGCTGGCGTCAGCACACCAAGCCCATCATGTGCTCCTACAAGCTGGTGAGCGTCAAGTTCGAGGTGTGGGGGCTGCAGACGCGGGTGGAGCAGTTTGTGCACAAGGTGAGGGGGGTGGGGGGCCGAGGCCGGGGTAGGGGGAATGGTGACAGGATCCTGACCCCCGTAGTGCATCACAGGTGATCCGGGACATCCTGCTGATCGGACACCGGCAGGCTTTCGCCTGGGTGGACGAGTGGTGCGGTGAGTCCGCGGGGCTGCCCCCGGGGGTGAGGGTGGGGGACACGGTCCCCGGGGTGACCCCGAACCCCCAGGGTGGGAGGGGGCTACGGGTTTAACTGCTGATGCCACTAACCCCACGGGCAGCTCCCGCTCTTCCTCCCTGGCAAACCTGCTGCCTGCATTGCTTGCTCTGCTCCGCTCCCCGTGCCCTCAGGCCTGCCTGCACCCCTGCACGCTGCCTGCTCCGCCGCACGCCTGGGGAAGGCTTGGATGAAGCAGCGGGTGGGGAGAGGAGCCCCAGCATCCCTGCCTGCGCTGCCTGCAACCCCGGTCTGGCAGGGAGACACGCTGCAGGCAGCTGCCACGTGCGGACATGGGGACGGGAACCCCGGGTTTGGCGATGGCCAGCAGCGGGTGCTGGCAGCAGGGGCTGGCAGCGGGCACGGGGTCGTCCCGGCGAGCGGCTCTCTGCCTTCCAGACATGTCCCTGGAAGAGGTCCGGGCCTTCGAGACTCAGATGCAAGTGGCCACAAACCAAAAGCTGGGGAGTCAGCACCCCTAAACCCCGCCGCGTGGGCAGCCCTGCCGCACGCTGCCTGCAGGGGATGGAGACCCCAGACCCTGCTGCGCTGCCCGCAGGCGGGTGCAGGCAGGGGGGCTTGTGCACAGTGCACACCGAGCCCCCCCTGCACCCCGTGGCGGAGGGTTCCCCCCCGCCTGGCTGTCCTCCCCGTGCATCCCCTGCCTGTGCTGTCTGTCTATCCCTTCCCCGCTGCTGGCTGGGCTGGTGCCGGAGCGGGGGGCTGGCTGCACTGCCCAGCGTCCCCCTCCCTGCCCCTCTGCGTGTCCCCAGCCCTTGTCCCTTTGCTGGCACCCAGCTTCGGGGGGAGCCGGTGTGTGGGGTGCAGGCCGCCCCAGGATGACGGGGTGCAGGATGCAGCCGTGCTGAGCGGCCCCAAGCCCGGCTGTGCTCGGCAGGGATGACAATGGAGGAGGTGCGGCGCTACGAGCGGGAGACGCAGGAGGCCACCAACGAGCTCATCGGCCTGGTGGCACCCACCATCTCGGTCAGCGAGGTGGGGCAGCCCACGGCCACGCACTCGGCCCCCGCCAGCGCCCCGTCCACCCCCCTCAGCGACGAGGCCCCCGATTTCCTCGCTCCTCCCAAGACTCGCCCGCGCAAGAAGTCGGCGCCGGAGACCCTGACGTTGCCTGCGCTGCGGGAACGCGCCAGTGCCGAGTGATGCTGGCGGTGCTGCACCGTGCCACCTCCCTGGCCAGACTGCCATGGCCCCTCCGACGGGCGCCAACCTCAGAGAGGGACCTGCTGTCGGGGCGTGGGGAGCCCCAGGGGGATACCAGCCTCCCTGAGCCATCGTGGGTGCCCATGTGGGACATTGCCACCATCGCTGGGCCAGGCCCGCTGGCTGCACAGGGATGGGACGCCAGGCCAGCGTGGGTCCCCAGCAGCGTCAGGCGATGCTGCAGGGGCTGGTTCACTCAGTGCCACCCACCCTGGTTTCCTCAGGGGCCACCGAGCCTGATGAGCAGCAGGGCTGCGGCAGCCGGTACCCGTGTGCCATGGCCGGGCTGGGTGCTGGTGCCAGTCTGAGCAGCTGCGGGGCTTGGCGAGCGATGCTGGAGCACCACCCTGCAGGATAGGCACCGGCAGAGGGGCACAGCATGTGTGACAGTGATGGTGACAGCTGGGTGCTGGGCTGGGGCTCCCTGTGGGACCCCGGGGGTTGCACAGCCCCGTTGGATGGCAGGTCCCATAGTTGGGGTCCCCTTCGTCATCCCTCCAGAGGCCATGGCCACCCAAGTGGGGCTGGGACAGGCTCAGCCCTCTGTTTTCTTTGGGAAAACAAAGGCCTTTTTGGAAATAAAGCTCAAGACACGGCAGCCGGCTGCCGGTGGTGGTTTATTCAGTGCCATGGAGGGGTGCCATGCCTGTGCCAGCATGCTGTGTTCCCTGGGACTGGATGTGTGCAGCAAAGGATGGCTGGATCGCTGATCCGTGTACCGAGAGACGGGTTCCTAGGATGGGGCCATGAGGGGCTGGGGGTCGGGTAGGCAGGGCAACACTGGCTGCATGGGGTCAGCCCAGCCCTGGGGCGATGCTCCCAGCTGCACCGGCAGCACTGCACTCCCCTCCCTGCCAGCCATCACCATCCTCCAGCTCCTCAGCACCCGGCACAGCCAATGTCACTGGCCCCAGCAGGGTGATGTAGTAAGAGCTGCAGTAGACGGGTGCCTTGTTGGGACTGGAGTAGACCTGCTCTGGCCGGAGCGAGGCGAAGGGGTTGGTGGCGTAGCCCATGATGTGCGTCTCAAGCTCCACCAGGATCTGCAGGGAGGACTTCAGCTCCTGCTCGCTGCCGGGAGAGGGGGAGGATGGGCCCCATTACTGGCCAGCTGTGCCAGTATGCTGGGGGCAGCAGGGCCATGCTCACCTGTAAACGGTGAAGAGGACAGGCAGGCGGTAGTCCCGCAGCAGCAGCAGGGTGGGCAGCCAGCCCGCCAGCAAGTCTGGACAGGCATGGAAACCTGTGGGGACACAGCAGTGAGGGTCCCACCTCCCTCCTGGCCCACCTCAGCCCTGCGGAAAGGCAGCTCTAACAGCACCCACTCCGCCCTGGAGACCCGCAGGGTGTGGGGGTGATGCTGGCAATAGGGTTTGGCAGCAAGGTGGGTCCAATCTCCCCACCACCATGGGGGCAGTCCCGGCCCTGGGTCCTGGGCTGAGCCACCACACCGAGACCTGAAGGCAGAGACCCCTTTGGGTGCTGCTTGTACCTGTTGACTGGCAGGTGGGTGACACAGGCAGGACGCTGAGTGCGTGGTGGGACAAGGCAGCCAAGCCCCAGGGGGTCACCCTGGCTGCTCTGGCTGCCTGTTGCGGCTTGGTGCAAAGGCCTGGGCATGACCCAAGCCACCAGCAGGCTCGGCCCCAGGTGCTGCCAGGGTGCTCAGGGACTACCCTGCCAGGGACGTCCTGCTCTAGGCAGTGGGGTGGCGAGGGGCTGGGTGGCCAGCTTGGTCACTCACCCGGGTGAAAGCCCACCACCAAATCAGGGCGGGCAGCCAGCTTGGTCTCCACATGGCTCTCCCAGAAGTCGTGGTAGAGTCCCTTGTAGCTGCTGAGATAGACCCTTCCCTGGGGCGCCGGCATGGCCAGGGGTGGCCTCATGATGGGTCCATCGACCACGTCCACCCCCACCATTACCACCTCCATGCCCTGGTGCCCCGGGAACATGCGCGTCAGCTCGTCATAGTCTGTCAGCCGGGCATTGAGGGTCTCGACGTGGGATGCCCCCACCACATGCACAGTGAGGGCCTTGGCGAGGGGGTCGATGCCGAAAAGCCGTAGCCCCAATCCGATGGTGAGCGGCCGTGAGTGGAAGTCAGTGACCAGCCGCCGGACAGATTCACGCAGCTCCCCATCCTCTGGCCGGGGCTTCCCAGCGTTGGCCCAGAGGAGGGTCATGTACCGCCCGGCCAGGATGGTGTCCAGCTTCTCCTCCAGCTGCCCCTGCATGGAGAACCAGTCCTCCCAGCCCTTCACGTCCTGGGCAGGTTTTGTCCAGGTCTCTGTGGGGAAGGGGATGTCTCCTGGGGGGGGGCATAGGGAGAAGTGTTGGAGGTCACAGTGCCACATGGCCCCACAGCCCAGGCTGCCTGTCCCACATGGGCTGTGGGGGTGCTGGACCCAGCCACAGGGGCTGGGGCCAGGAGGAGGGACCCCACATCCCTTCACGGGACCTATGCAGCCTGGGGCAGGGCGGGGATCAGGCAGGTTGGAGGGAGGACACACAGCGTGGGAGCAGCATCCCCTGCCCTACCTGTGAAGACGAGCCACTCCACCAGCCTATCTAGGGCCACCAGCTTCAGCTTCTTGCAGAACTTCTTGTGCAGCGGCCAGTTGGCACGCTGGCATGCCACGCCGCAGTAGTACACATTTTGGCACCTGGGGAGAGAGGCAGCGTGCCCAGCTGTGGGGGGGGCCAGGATCCAGCCTGCTGAGCCTGGCTCCCTGCCACCCCCTCCCAGGGCTGCGTTGCTGTTTTGGGGGTGCCCTGTGGCTGGAGGTTGGGCATTAGGGCCAGACACCCCCAGTTTCACCCTGGCCACTGGGCTGGAAGCAAGGGGATGGATCCAGCCCCATGCCATCAGACCACCTCCTCCTGCCCCATACCTCTTGCATCGTCGGAGGCTTTTGGGGTCAGGGAGGGCATTAGGGAGCTTCTTGCACTCGGCACAAAACTTGAAGGTGTCCTCCATCTTCTGGAACATGTCAAAGTAAGTCCGGATGCCAAAATCGCTGCCACTCTTCCTCCCATCCATGGCAGACCTGCAGATGTCATGGGGGCTGATGAGCAGGATCCAGCCCACACTGCTCTGCCATCATGGCGGGGCTGATGTCCTCCCTCCAAAGCTGCCAGGATTTTTAGCTCTGGCCAAGAGCATCCTGGCCTGGACTGGGTGGGGATGGGGAGCTGGGCTTCCTGAAGGGAGCTGGGAAATGGGCTGGTGGAGGGGTGTACCCAGGAGCTCTGTCAGAGCACCCTGCATGCAGGCTGAGCTGGGAGACTGGGATGAGCCAGGGGAGATGCTCCAGCTACAGGGGGGGACACATGGGATGCTTTGGCTGGGGGGGGGGAGGAACACGCACCCATGGGTGCTCACTCACTCACTTGTAGTCCTCATAGCTCTTCATGTTGAGCTTCTGGAGGATGACGTGGGACAGCCCTGGCACGTTGCGGTCCATGGCCTGGAAGCCCAGTGAGTCCACATCGGGTGCCCTCGCCACCGGCTCCTCCACAGGCTTCTTGGGGCGGCCGGTTTTGGGGGCAGTGCCTGCCTTTTGCTGGGCCATGGTGGCTGCAGGAGAGCGGGATGCAGGCGAGGGGGTTGGTTCTTGGTTCCCTGGGTGCTGCCGGGGTCCCCCCCGCCGCCCGCCGCCCCCGCGCCGCCTCCCGCCCACCATCCCGCTGCTTGTCCCCGGCTGTGGCGGCGGGGAGGACGGAGGAGCCTGTTGATGCCAGGCAGCTCTGGTGCACATCCTGCTGCCAACGAGGGAGGGCTGGGCTCAAATGTCAGCCCCAAAAAGATAGCAGTGGAGGAGAGCGGCCGCGGCCCCTCCAGCAGGAATCAGATAGCGGAGCTATTCTGGTCATCCCCTCCCAGGGAACGGGCCAACCCGCTCCGGGGGTCCGGCACCCGCCCCAAAAGCCGCCAGTGGCGGCGGTGGGGTCCCCCGAAACCCCTTCTTCCCTGGAGCTACACCTTCACCGCACCCCTGGGGGAAGCTGGGGTGGCTGCCCACGCCCCTGGGGCCATTCCCCTCTGTCCCCATGGGGCCTGCCAGCCCCCCGCCGTGAGGCCCCTACCCCATCCCGGCCTGTGGGGACCCCAACTCTCCCTCAGGGCCCTCAGTGGGGCGTGAGTGAGCGGCTGGGTGGGCACTGTGGCCCCTGCCAGCAGTAGGGCTGGGGCACCAGCTGGGCTCCCCAGGGGCACTCCAGGCCGTAGGGAGGACATGGTGCCCCTGCAGCACCCCCCTACCCAGCCGCTACGGGTGGGGTCGGGGGGACCCCCGCCCCACGGGGAGCCCCACAGGTAAGGGCTGCCCACACCCATCATGGCGGCGGCAGGGGCTTCGCGGACACGCCCCTCCAAGGGCAGGGGTCTCGCGAGGCTTCGAGGCCTCGCGGGAGCAGCCGCGTCGCCACGGTTACGCGACGCAGGGCCTCCCCTCAGGCAGGTAGGTGGCGGGTTCGCGCCCCGCCGCCGCCCCGCGTCCCCGGCGGCTTCCTGGGGCCGGTGCGGGGCTGCAGGCCGCACCCCGAGGCGTGAGGGCCCCCGGGCCCGTCGGTCGCGGCAGAGAGGCAGCGCTGAGGGGGCTGCCAGCCTCAGGGCAGACACCGATACCCCGCACCCTGGCTGGGGTAGCTGGAGCTGAGGGAGCGCGAGGCAACCGGGGGGGTCCTCGGCCCAGCCGTGTCCCCCAGAGGAATTTCACGCCCGCCGGGGCGGAGGGTCCGCAGACAAACCTGTGGTGAGGGATGGAGCCGGGTCTCCTGGGCCTGCATGGGAGCCGCTTGGGCATGGGCTGGCAGCCACAGGCCTTCGACCCCGCAGGCCCTCGTTTAAGTTAAACAAGAAGCAAAAGAGAGCCCAGGGCCATACCTTGTGGTGGGGAGAGCCCCGCCGAGAGCAGCCTGTCACACCGAACCCTTCCCGTGTGCACGGAGGAGCCGAGAGCTGCAGCTGGGTTAAATTTACAGAGCCGGATAATTTTCACATTATGTTTCTCCCTGTCCTCCCCCTGCTCCTCGTGAGAGATTCATCACTGACAAAGCTGTGTGCTTTCAGTGGTGTTTTGACAGCCAAGCCCTGAATAATGCTAGCAACCACGGCTGCTGTGTCCTGCAGATGTTTCTGGGAGAGGAATA
The DNA here is from genome assembly GCF_000737465.1 of Haliaeetus leucocephalus. Lineage (NCBI taxonomy): Eukaryota > Metazoa > Chordata > Aves > Accipitriformes > Accipitridae > Haliaeetus > Haliaeetus leucocephalus. The sequence continues at coordinate 514,920 of NW_010972660.1, forward strand.
GATAAGTTTCAGGTTTCTTTCCTCTTTCTTTTTCCTGCAGAGCCATGGAGGTCCCTGCAGGGCTGTCTGCTGGAAAGGAGTCCTCTGCCTTGCCCGCTGCTGCAGCTCTTCCCAATGAGTCACAACCAACACCAGCAACACCAGTACAGATCACAGTACTGAAGGCGCAGGACCTGGTAAAGTTCTTCTGAAAATGTCTCTACTGGTTTAATAAACAAGGCCAGAACGATTCTGTGTGCTGTGATCCCATTCGAGACCAGGTGTGAGGTGATAAGGCTGTAGGAAGGAGTGGTAGAATATTGGAAATTCAGTGATGCCACGCTGTGGCTTCCTCCTCCCCGCTGAGGGCTTGTTTGCACAGAGTACAGGCTTGTCATTCAGGTAGATTGGGGAATGCACCTCCTCAGCAGCAGTCCAGAGATGCTGTGTTGAAATGTATCTCTCTGCCTTCTCTGCCTAACTGTATGTAAATGGCAGCTTTTTAAAGCAAAACACAGGGAAAACATGTATCAGTGAGACAAATACTTCTAAAAAAGATCTCACCTTGGATATAAAGTCAGATTTTCATCCTGGCTACAGTGGTTTAAATTGTATTGAAACCAATAGGGTGGCTCTAGTTTTTTAAAAAGGCAGTGGCTCCAGTGCAGTCACAGCGCAAGACTATGAGCTGATTCCAATCAAACCATGACTACTGTGATTTCCATGTGCTGCGTGATACACCCAGCTGTCCTTAAAGTCTTCTAGAGGAACTGGCATTTAGCAGGGAATGCAGAGGAGAAGCTCAGCTACTGCTGCAAGCAGAAAAATGCAAATCCCTGCTTCTGCTCTAGCAGCAGACAAAAAAAAAAAAAAAAAAGCAAAACAAAAGCCCCTGCCTGTTTTTTTCACGTTTTTACATTGTAGTATTTGAATACCTCTCACACCGATAGATTCAGCAAACAGCATCATTTTAGGTGAGAAGTAGAAGGTAAGAGAAGGGAAAATAGTGCTGAAAATAATAGACCAGTGGACTGATTGCATCCGGAATGTTGCTTTGTGGTTCTGATTGCTCCATCTTAGAAAAGGCTATGGCAAAAGGAGAGAGGGTTACAAAAGTGCAATAATAAGAGCAACAATATGAAAAAAATTCCAGCTATAAGAGTGTGGAATCTGCTTAATTAGAGGTAATGTAGAGAAAGATGAGACAAGAGTCTAGGATAATTAATGGTACAGAGAAAGGTTAATTGGATTCTTCTGTTTAGCCGTTCATAGAATATATGCTCAAGGAGACGGAAGGACTGAAAATTAAAACCAAGTGAATGAAATCTCTTTTTGTGTTAGAGCCAATATGGAACTAATTACCCCAGTGACATGGAGAGAGGGAGCTGAGGGAGAGGCCTGTGGAGGTTAGGCATCCCTGTGGCTCAGGACTAAAGACAAGCTGGGTTTGGGTGCAACGGTCCTTGTGGTCAGGGCGGCAGCCGCTCTTCCCTGGATAAAGTAAACCGTGTTTCTCCTTCAGGGAGGCTCTTCGGTAACTGTCTGTCTCAGCACTTCTTGTGCTGCTGTGGAGGTGCCTGGTGCTGCCTGCTTGGCCAGGGCTGCCCGGGCATGCGGATCCCTGCTGCCATGTGCTGTGCTCTCACCATCCCTGGTCACCCATGTTTAAGACCCTCTGCAGAGACATTTTAAAATTTGAACCTCCTCATCTCTGCTTAAAGCAAGTGATATGAAGGTGGTGTAACAACAAATTGCAGAGCTCCCCAAATAGCTTGCTGGAGCCCTTCTTTGATTTCAGGGCATTCTGCAGTCAGACGATATACACAAGTGTCCTTTGAGCTCAGCCATGTAGCTCAGGAGCTACTTTCTTAGTCTCAAGCTTCCTGGAAGCACAAAAATATCTTTGGAGTATTTTTGGATTAGCTTTAGATGTGTCTTTAGTTGCCTTTCCTGGGGTGAAGCCTGGACCTCTCCATCTCCCCTGCCCTGCCAGCAGCTGGTCTTGATAATCACTGGGGCAGCACAGCATAGCGGAGCAGGAAATTTCCCTCCTAAAAACAGGGAAGGGTGAGGTCTCAGCACAGCCGGGCTCTGCTCCTCTTCCCCATTCCTGTGGTAGAACAGCTAAAGACCTGACCAGTGAACCCTGTCCTGGGCGCTGAACTGAGTTGCCTGCCAGAGGCAACTTTGATCCTGGGCCTGTTGCTGCAGAGCCAACTGCACAATGCGCTGTTTGTTTGACAGAAAACTATCAAAAGCAACGTGTCAGTAACTTTGGTGCATGCAGAGTTCAATGGAGCAATCTTGGGAGACTCCTCCAAGACTGATGTCTTGCCAGATGGGACAGCGAACTATAATTTCACGACCAGCTTTGAGTGTAGTCCTGATGGGCCCAACTCCTTGGATGACATTGCGCAAAAACCTGTGCTCTGTAAGTACCTGACGCTGAATCTCTCTCCTTGGAGGTGGGTGCTGTCAGCTGCTCCGCTCTGCCTGCCTGCTGCAGGAGTCATTCATTCAAGAATAGCACTTCAGCAGCAGCAGTGGGGGGGTCTCAGCACTTCTGTTCCATCTCTGCCCGCTGGAAGAATCCCCTTTCATGTAGGCCTGTGCTCCTTGGCTTGGCTGCTCTTGTCAGCCTTGTGAGATGAAGTAGGAGCATGTGCCAGAGCTGACACAGACCCTTTGCAGCCCCTGAACTGCTGGTCTGAAGCTGTCTGAGAAACTCTGCCAGCTCTCTTTTTATCTCTCTAGTGACAGTGATAGAAGTGTTGCAAAGGGACCAGAGACAGAAGGAGAAGACTGTGCCTCTTGGCCAAGCTGTGGTGGACCTTCTACCTCTGCTGCAAGGTACAACATTGACTTCCACAGCCTCCATAACCACTTCTTACTCCCTGGCACTTTTTGGTCTTTGCTTATGGACCCCTGACTATAACTTAACCTGCTTTTGACAAAATGCACTTCATAGCATCTGTAGAAAGCTGGGTCCAGGGGATGAGGGGGTGACATCAGTAGCTCAGCGTTAGGAGTTAGACCATGATTTCTCTACAGAGGGTCTCACTTTATGCTGTTCTCATTCCTGTTTCTTCCCAGGACAGCGTTCATTTAAGGTCTCAGCTCCTTTGTATGCAGTGCCTACCTCTCTGTTAGAAAGCCTTCACCCGGAGGCCAAGGTATGGGGAATTTGGAACTGTTCCTTCACTCATTCGGCTCTCTGCTGCTTTTTAATGGGAACGCGAGCATGACTCAGCCACATAGCTCATCACAGATATGTTACGGCCCTATATGTTACAAGCTTGGAGGCCTTTCCTACTATTGACGTCTGTCCCTAGTTGCCTATGATAGGTGAGATCATGCTAGGAAATGTTAATGTTTGCAGCTACCAAATTGCTCTGGAAAAAATATTCAAGATGGAAAGCATAGTGCTGAAAAAAACAGAAAAAGACAAAGGCTGGATTACCTGCCCAACTTTATTAGTCTTCCTTTCTGTGGATAAAATGTCTGAGGCCGTTATTGTAGAAGCTTTGACTGCCTTTCCTGCAAGGTCCTTATTCATTCAGCTGGTTGAGAAGTACCCAGTGAATAAAGCAGGGAACGAAGTATGAGACTGGGAAAATGTGTCTCATTTTGCTCCTGAGTCTGCCTGCAGTTAGCACTGGGAGTGAATTGGAGGGGCGGATATTGCATTAACTTTTCTGTGTTTAAGAGGTGTTACATAGTAAGCAAGGCAGGGGGGCACTCATTAGGGAGGAGATTTAATAAATGCTGACCAGCTGGTTTTTCGTTGCACACCATCCATCCAGGGTTGGGACAGGTAATTAAAGGCTGCATACAGAGCATGGAGATAGGGCAGAGTCAAAGTGTGGCCCTAGCTTGCCATGCTCTGAATCACCAGAGGAAAATAATTATTTTCCATCCCTGATGTACTTTCTCCATGGCTCATTTTATGAGACCCTGACTCTTTCTCCCTGGCTTGTTTTATGAGACCCTTGGGGCATATGCCATGCCCCGAGCAGGCTTTGATTTAAACAAACAAGTATCACAATTCAGACAAATTGATCATGAAATTCCTTTCCTATGCTGGTCTGTTTTCTTTTACGTCTGAGGTGAGGAATAAGATAACATTATACATTCTGGCCTAGGGTTTCTGCTTGCTTCTCCCTCAAGTGCAGGAGAGTTATAATTGTCTAGTTACTGGCTCTATTTTATCCTTTTCTCACAGGGTGGCCTTGAAGTGACAGTGTGCACCAAAGAGCCCCTGCTTTCTGCAGCGCAGCTTTCAAATGGTAACCTCCTGAGTGTCACGCTGGAGGCAGCTTATTCTGTCCCTGAAGCGTTTGCTGCCACTGGACCCCTGCAAAACTACATGGCTTGCTTGCAAGTACCAGCAGCTGGGGAGGTGAGGATTGGTCCAGGCATGGTGAGATGGGTTTTGGCTGCTACAAAATGGATTGTTCTCCCACACTATGCACTGAAGAACAAATGTCCAGGCCTGTGGGGTGTACAGCTCCTGTGCTTGTGTAACAGCAGCCTTTGTTGCGAGTGCTCAGGGTCTCTGTGGCATGACATATTTCTTTAACACAAACGAAGATCTGGATTGAAACTGGCAGGGTTTTTTGCATATGGCTATTTATTTTTTCTCCATTCTTTGTATGCTTGTGGTGGAGTGCATTTTCCAAGCCAGGCCCCTGCACTGATGCTTTGCTTTGTTGGACCCAGCTCGGAGCAGCTGGCACTTGCTCCTGCTCATGTTGGAAATGCAAGTCCTTTCATTCCTGTGTCTGTGCAGAAGGAATTCCCCTTGCTCTTCAAGAATGGCATCCTGAAGCTAGCTGGTGAAAAAGAGCCATTACCCCGGCCCAAAAAATGGCCCCTTGCTAACATCATGGCCCCTGGCGCTCTGAACATACCCAACGCCTTCATTGTTGGTGGTCCCTATGAGGATGAGGATGGAGAGCTCAACAAAAGAGAGGTGAGGAAGGACTGACAGCGTCATGGCCGGAAGAGAACCAGCAGGTCTCACTGAAGGGACTGAGAAAGACTTGCAGAGACTTGTTACGGGAGGAAGGCGGGTGGTCAGTCCTCTGCGCAGTGTCCAGACACAGAGATGGTTCCCCTGGGACAGTGGGCATGCTAACTCACCGCAGGAGAGTTCCCTAGGGTGCATGTGGCAGGTCCCATCCCCAGAAAGCTACCCACTCCTGAGCTGCTGGGCTGGGAGTTGTATTATCTCCTTGTGAGCCAGGCTCAATACTAATGGGCAGGGAGGGCTGCTAACTTACTCTGCTAGGATGGCCTGGGTATGGTGAGTTGGACACCTCTATCTGACTCCCATTCTCTCCCAGGGAACATTTTTGGGGATGATTTGGGGATGATGCAGGCTGTGGAGATTGCTGTCCTGGCTCTGACCGTGCACTATTTCTCACAGGACAGGGAATTTAGGATCCAAGCAGAAAGCACAAAGAGAATTGTATGGGACATGGAAAGGCGTTGTTACCTGGATCCTGCTGCAGTAGTCATGTAAGGGACCTGAGAACCTCCCTTCCAGCACAGAGTGGTGGGAAAAAAACACCCCAGAATGCACTCAGCTGAGTGACCTAAGGCAGGGGGCAGCAACATGCAGGTGCTCTCAGACCTCTTATGTGGTCAAACTGTGGCTCTGCCTCACCTCCCTGGCTCCTATGGCTGGCTGTTGGCCAAAGGTGTTCACATAAGCAAGGGAGCAGCTAACTGCCTTTAATTGCTGGCAGCAGCTTAGTTCTGCTATGGTGGGAGAAGGTGAATTGGCTGTAGCTGCTGTCTCCAGGCCATAAATGCTCGCTCATGCTGCCAGTAACTGGAGCCGGTGGCTGTTGCCTCCACAGTTTGAAGGAAGGGGCAGCAGAGTTACGGTGAGCAGACATGGAGTGGAGTGGCCCACACAGCTCTCCTCTGAGCTGCTAATTAAGTTTTGCTGAATTCCCAATACATTAAAATACTTTCACTCCATGTGGGCACTCTTCATTTGCTTTTTTATTGGATAAACATTACCTTTAATGGCTCCAGATATGCTCAAGATCAGGATGAGTATCCCATTTCTCTTCAAATCCTGCTACGTTCTTGGCCTCAGCTGCATCATGGCTGTAGTTTCACAGCCAAATTGCTCCATGTGTGGAAATACTCCCTTCTATCTGGTTTGATTTTGAACCCCCCCCCCCACTTTCATCAGCCTGCCTGCTGTTTTCAGAGTTACCAGGCATATGGAATGGGAGCTCAGGGTCCACTCGCTCTGTGCAATTCAGGATTTATACCAAAGTTAATCATGTTCCTTCTTATTAATTTCATTTCTGAAGTAACCAGGAAAGAGAGAAAACCTGGTGTGTTGCTCTCACAATTGTTTTATAGCTGGTTGTGCCATAAATGCACACAGAGGTAGATGGAGAAAATGTACCAAGCCTGCCCCAAAGCATACGTGTCCCAGTGGCCTGAAGGTGCTTGCTGTGTCTCACGGGAGTGGGTCGGAGCAAACCCAAGGGGGGGATGTTTTGGGGCTGCTGGAGCAGAAGGGAGGGTGGTGTGGCTCTCCAGCTTGGTTTCTGCATCTTCTCAGTGCTCTCCTTTTTGTTCAGCCTGCAGAAGCGCATTGCGGAGTGCCGGTACTGGCCCATGGAGGTCTGCGGGATGTCTGTGGCCTCATCCAGCAAAGGGAAAACTAGCAAAGCCGACAAGGTAAAAGTGGGGAGGGATATGTTGTTCTGGCTTGTGGAGCAGCATTGCGTTATTGAGCATTTTCCTTTCAATGCCTTTGTAATACCGAACCCAGCCTTGAACCAGCCAAAGCGAGTCAGAGAGCTAGAAGCTTTGTAAAGGGATTAATCAGTCTTATAGAGCTGTTAAATAGACAAAGGAAAATATTTTTTCCTTCTGGCATACAGAGCTCTCGCTGACAGTCTGTGGTAGCTTGGTGGAAAGGGGTCAGGGAGAGGGTGATTTTTGAGAATTAAGGTAATTCACTGAGCTTATCTTCGGCCAATGGGGTTTTGGAACATCTTGAAGAAATTCATGCCTTCTTTCTCAGAGTGTAAATAAGTTATGCTTTTGCACATAAACTGGGGTGGTTTAACAAAGAAACAGCTCCTTAGCTAATGGTTCTGTTCCTGGCAGCTGGTCGTGTAAGAGCTCCTAATCTGTTCCAGGACAAAGTCATATAAGTTGGTATAAATTCCTTTCAGCACTCACTGGTGCCAGGATTTTGCAGCTCTGATGGAGATCCCTATCCCTTACTCTCACCAGTCTGCTGCTAGCCTGGACTCTCAGACCTCCTTAGCTACCTGATTTCTGTCAAACCTGAGATACACAGCTCTGATAGGGTCACTTGGATTTCTAACCACACAGTTGATAATTTTGCAACTGTATCTCAAAAAGACCATCCTGAGGAATGGCACAATGTGGGCATTAGAGAGAAAAGCTGCCCTGCAAGGATTGGGATAAAATTGATATTCTACGTATCAAATGACTCCAGTGTATTCGTCCAGGTTGTCTTGGCTGTGTGCCAGTGACAGAGAGCCCCTGGCTCATCAAGTGCATCAGTTTTCTGTGTGGCCTCTTCTTAATGGGATTGGTGACCTTGTTTCCTTAAAGAGAATAACAGTCCGTTCAGTATCTCAGTCCCTTGCTCTGCGTTTCCAGGGAGATGAGGACAAGCAGATTTTCTTCCATGGCGTGGCATATGTCAACATGGTGCCTTTGCTGTGTCCTGGTGTGAAGCAGATCCGAGGCGCTTTTCGTGTCTTTACTTACCAAGACAGCGAGGTATTCGAGAAGGTGAGAGCAGACCAGACAGCCAGGCTCTGCTCCAGCTCTGCAGCTGTGTTTGCACAGAGTGGGGTTGGGAGCAGGCAGCATGGGCAGTGTGGTGTTTGGGAGCAGGCAGCATGGGCAGTGTGGTGTTTGGGAGAAGGCAGCATGGGCAGTGTAGTACTCGGAGGCTGGCTCTGAAACTTCAGCACCCTTCTGGTGGTGGAGAAAAATAATGAGACAAGCTTTTAGATGCAGACTTCTCAAAGGCAGGGGATTTTTGAGCATGCGGGAGCAGGTTTGGGGGCTGAGAGAAGCTCTGAATCTCACTCCACTCCCTTCTCTGCCAGCAGCTGAGCAGGGAGAGCTGTGAGAACACTCCTCTCTCCGCAGTCTGGAACATGGGCAAATGAACTGCATTGCTGGGAAGAGCAAACAGTAGCTCTAAAAGGATAGCGTTACCCCAGGCAACAACCAAAAAAGCTGTCACTGGAGCTCTTTCAGCTGTAGCTCATGGAGGTTTATTTGTCTTTGAGTTTCTCCCCCCTCTGTTACTAAGAGTGACAGTTACATCTCCATTTTCCCACAGCACTCCCAGAACAGACCTGAGCTTGTTTCAGGAGGGCAGATGCACAGCCTGGTTTTCCTGCCCATGGCCCCCATAGCGCTGCTGTCCAGGCCGCAGGAGCCGGGTGAATTACAGCCCTTCTCCCTGCCTCCATGCTCCTGCTGGCTGTTGCAAAGCAGGGCTAGGCACACAGCTGTTTGCTGGTCTCTGCTTCGCCACCGTGATTAACGGCCTCTTGGCTGCATGGTACTTCTTGTCCTGTAGCATTTATCTGTTGCAAGTGAAGTGACACATGCTCTCTCTGTCGTTCTCATTCTCTGATTTTGTAGATGCTTTGGGCTGCTCCTTGGCCTTGGTCTAGACAGTCTCAGTAGAGCTGCTCCGTCCTCTCCCCAGGATCCCCTCAGTTCTTGCTAGTCCAACTCGTATAACAGTGACGGCTGAGAGGGAGCCACCTGTCTAGGTGGTCAAATGGTGTCTAAACAGACAATGTGAAAAACCTGTTCCTTGCAATTCACTGATGTGTGTCAGAGAAGCTGCTCCACACCAGAAGGTGAGCCAGGAGCTGTGAGTCATTGCAGGACAGGAGGGGGCACCCAAGAAATTGCAGAGCAGACCTGGTGAGGGTAGCCAGATTCACCTAACGGTCCACATCACCAGGCAAGTCCATAGCCGGGAGGCAGGTCCAGGATCAAGCCAGGAATTCAGGTCAGCAGGTCAGGATCAGTGCAGCACGGGGCTGGGTTCCAGCATATCTACCACATAGCTCAGACAAGAATCAAGGGCCAGTGCCTCAGTAAAAATGCAGCTCTTGAGAGAAGACAGGGAGACCCTACTGAGGCTTTCTCAGGCAGCTCTTTTCTTAGTCTAACCTGAGGCTTCACAGCTATACAGTATCACAGCTGGCCTTGAGCACCGACAGCTAAACTCCTAGGAGGGGAGGATGAGCTTGCATAACTTCTTAATGCATTTAGGACCCTGACAATGTGTTTTGTGATGTGGGAAGTTGAGGCAAAGGGGTGGGGTAGCCTAGTTTGTCTTTTCATTCCCTCTGTTACCTCTTTTTTTCAGACCAAAAGTCAGCACAGTGTTCTCCGGGATCTCAGAACGCAGCTCAGTCTGACTAAGGAAGGGTCATGGACCCCAGGAATCAGTACTCCCCTTTCCAGAGCTGTTCCCAGCAAGACACGGAAGGAAGACAAAGAGAAAATCACCAAAGATAAGGATTCCAACAGAAGGGTAAGGTCTAGAGAGGCATATTGCAACACGGTTGCTCCATTTCTACATCAGAGGTAGTTGGGGCATACAGAAAGCAGGGACTGATGCTGTGTTGCCTCAGCCAACTGAGAGATACTAATTATCTTGACATTTTAGTACATGCTGCCTGAAAAATGTACAACTCACATCCTGAACTTGCGAAGGTGTGTGGTTTATTGAATCTGAAACAAGAGACGTCTTTCCTTTTTCTTCAATAGATGTCCAACGCACCCAAAATCCAGTTGTCAGATGCCACTGTAGAAGCTGAAAATGTCACATATCTCAGCCTTGATGGACAGGTAATTATGTATCTCCAAAGAGAAGGAAAGACTGCTAGACCATCACTGCACCACTGTCTCACACCTTTCATGCAATTAAATTCTTCAGGAGTGATTTGGACAAGGGATGTTTTACGTAGATGCTGTCCTGGAGTTCTTCCAGTGACGTCCAGCTGGAGGGCAGTCTAGCGTTGAGCTAGAAGGTCTCTGTAAATAATCAGGCATTTATTTAAAAGGGTTCCTTCATACTTAGCTTCTTCCTCAAAATGTCCAGAATGCATATTCGTTCTGCAAACAGATTGATTATCTGGGTTTTTTCCTTTTTCCTAGACTGGTTTCTTGAGCTGAATTTTGCTGCTGTAGATCATTCTGAGGGCAGGTTATAAACAAGCTGTATTTCTGCAGTTTGAAGCGGATTTGCTGATGATCTGTAGCTATATGCTCAGTCTTTCATCATGCCAGTAAGGGCTCTAGACAGCACAACACTGAGAGAGCAATGTTTATCTTCACAGCAATACGTTGAAGCAGGAACGTTCCTGGTGATGGAGATAAAGCTGGACAAGGCCTTAGTACCAAAGAGATTGCGAGAGGAGCTCACCAGACGGTGCGTAAAGACATGCTGTAATTCTGGAGCTGACAGCTCATTTCTGCAGCATAGAAACAGGGCTGTACAGCGAGCCACCCCTTTGGAGTGCTCTGTAAGGACCAGCTGAGGGCCTGAGCCAAAGCCCACTGGAATCAGGAGGAGAATTTGGCCAGACTGCTTAAGAGCTAGCACCTGGTGTGTTGGGAAAACACTTGCGTTCATCCGAGCTGGCATCTCCCTGCCATTCCTCTCAAAAAGAGAGACACCGGAGCAGCACAACAGTGTCTGCGTTCCCATCCAGGCTTTGTTTCCCATTAATCCCCCTGGGCTTGCCTCTTGCATGTGATGTTCAGTTGCTTGGTCAGGACTGGCCACCAGTGTGGACTGCCCTGGGTAGCACTGCTGTAACTTCACCATAGCATTCTGTCACGTTTTTCCTTTTCGGAAGTTTTCTCACTATCTTCTACCTATTCCTCAGCTCTTACATTAGTTTTCACATCTTTCCACTGTAGAGCTGCTCTCTCATCTCTGCTGCTTTGAGTCCTCCACTGTCTGCTTGATTTGAGGCAGTTTCTTCTTGTCCAGTGGTAGCCCTGCTGTGTCACAGTCTAAGAAAGGCCTAGTGTGTATAATTTATTGAATAAAAAAGAGAAAATGCAGCAAACGAATAAAGTATAACAAGTGCAGGTGGTATGTCTCTCAAACAGAAATATAAGCAGCAGCCATTCTTTGAAGGGAAAGTACGTGTGTTGTCTTCTGTGCTGCCTGCTGTATTCTAGGAAGAACAGGTTGAGGAAGGCGAACTCCGCCTTAGAATGGACCTTCTCCTGGCACTTTTTATACCATTTCTACTCTACTGCAACTTGCGTGAATTCGGTGTAAATCCTCCTCGTTCACCTGCCATGCACAGCTGCAGATATCAGACCTGAAAAATCAGCCCTCCGGAGTCATGGGAAAGGCTCTGTTTTGGGGAGCTCCAGCTGATGACACGTGTCCTGGCAGATGAGATCAACAGTGATTTCCCCAGGTTGTTAATGGTTTTCTTTTTCTCATCTGAAAGCGAAGCAGTTAGGTTTTCATCAGTACCACTGGCGGAGGTAACACGTCAGTGATGGGTGCTGTTCTGAGGCTGGGTGAGGGTAGGATTGTGAGCGTGGGAGTGCTGCCCACTTGTTCAGGTTTTTTGGCTTCCCAAGCAGCAGTGACGGGTCTCTGCAGAGCAAAGGGACCACTCAGAGCCAATGACACTAGACCGCACAGCAGAGAGTGCAAGAGGGCTTTGTGTGGGAGAAGTGGCCAGGGCTTGGGACCTGGAGAAGGTAGCTGGTCAGGGGCTCTGTAAGCTGGCAGAACAGCTACAGGAGTGGTTTACATTTGGTGGGGAATAAGCAATTTGCTAATTGGGTAGGAGCCATCACAGGGATGTGACACCTTTGCTTGGTGGGCCGGATTGTGTTCTAAGGACTGAAGGTGTTTTGGTACCAGCAAGTAGGAAATCTTGATAAAAATCTCAATGAATTAAGGCTGTTTCGACACCAAGGATTTTAATAAAATCTTAGAAAAAATTACGGTAATCCTAAGGGCTTTTGATCCATATTTGAAAGGTCATTGTAACCCTAGTAGTGGTACAAACAGGGTTGGTATGGTGTCTAGGGGTCAATGCATGGCCAAGAGATGAGGTGCCACAGCTGCACTGTGCGATGTTGGGAACCGATGGATCAGGTGGCCTGGGATTTACAGTGATAAAATTCTTCAGAGCTTTCGTCAGGTTTGTTCCTTTCTTACAGCTCTTCTGGCAGACCCAGGAGGCTATGAGTTAAAGAGCTGCTTCTCTAGGAGAGCGTTTTTGATTGCTAGCAATATCAAATGTTAACCCTATTATGATGAGCTACAAGCATTGAATGTAGGTGCCTGGTCTTTACAGTTCATCCTTGGTCTGCAACTTCATTTTCCCCCACCTGTGAGGTGTCTCAGGGATACGATGACAGGCTGGAGCCCTCGCACTACAGGCTGCCTGCGCCCAAGACAAGCCAATGTTGCTGGCAGTGTATCTGGGTGATCTCTTCTGTCCTCTTGTTGACAGGGTCAAGCAGATGATTCCTCCTCGCCCTCCATTGCCTCCCCGGACTGCAGGAGCCAAGAAGGTACGAGCAACAACCTGCGGCCTTCCACCACTCTGCCACCTCACCCTGCCCTCATCCCTCTCACATGAGAATTTCATTCTCAATCGCAGCCACACAGCAACATGTAGATGAGGTTTGAAGAGGAAATACACAGAAAAGAAAACTTCTGGATGTGTTATCTTCGCAGTAGTATGCCTTGGGAAACCATTCCTGGGCAGCGTCGCTCATGTTCGCAGCCCATACGAAGGGGAGAGATGTAGCAAAGGCAGGGAAGGCAGCAGTGTGGGGGTGTTTGGAAGGAAATGGAGCACTGGGGAAAGAGGTTGCCAGAACCTTATGTTTACCCTGGGCAGTCCCAACAGTTTCTTGTCTCAGACTAGCCTGTGTGCCTCATCAGACCCAGACAAACGTGGACAGAATCAGCCCTGACCACTCTCAGGTCACCCAGAATTTTTGAGGACTTTTGTGTGTGTGACGTCCTCAGAAAATGGTCTGAGAGTGCTGGCTCATCTTCTGTGGGTACCGAGCAGCCATCAAAGAAGAATGTCCTCGGATGGCCCCTGGCTAACGGTAAATTCAAAGCAACGGTGGGGGAAGAAGCAGCACTTCAATAACTGATCCCAGTGCTGCTGCAGAATTGATTTGTGCTGGACTGTCTGGAGTGCACAAAGTGATACATTTTGATTATCACAGTGCATGGAAGCTTCTGTCACTGAGATTATGGAGATTACAGACTCTGCTGAAGAGGGCTGGCCCATGGGTTTAAAGGATCCCAGCAAATGAGTTATATTTTAGTCACAGCCAATGATACTGCTATAGAAAAGACAATGATGACTGAAATATTGGGTTCTGATTGAAAGATATAGCAGAAGCAATATCTAATTATGAAGGAACTCTTTTGTATTTACTTGTCAATATTTTTGTGGCCCTTGGGTGTGGTCAGGAAAGGATGTGTGACAGACTAATTGAGACTTGAGTCAGGTGGAGTTTATGGGAGGTGTGGGCTCTGGCAAATAAAATAACGTTTCAAGGTTGATGGCATAAGTGACTTGTGAAGTTTCAGTATTTATTTATTTATTTCCTAGGCCGTAGAAGATTATCACAACCATGTCACGAGCATTGCCGTTGCCATCCTAAGTGAATACCATGAGCTCTTTGGGAAGCAGCTGCCTGACCAGGGAGCAATAGACCACCAAACCCTGGAGGAACAGAAGCGTCAGCTCAACTTTGAGCTCAATAGCTCTGGGAAATATTTTGCTTTTAAGGAACAGCTAAAGGTAAAGAGACCATTTGTGCTTTTCACTTCCCTACTTGTTTTGTCTTGGCAATTTCTCAGTGAGGAACTGCTGCTCCATGGTGGTAACTTAGGATCATGTGTTACTCCAGAATCCCTTCCTGCCACCCGGGGCTGTCACAGCGGGCATGTGGGGGAACAGGTTTTTCCTCTTAATGGACCAGACACCAAGCTGCTTTCATTACACACCAGGAGAACTTTTCCTGCCAATGGGGAGAAACTCCAAAGCTGGTCACATCCATTTGCCCCATGCTTATAGCCTGAGGAAGGCACAGCTGACTGCTCTTGCACACTCACAGTCCACCCTGGCAGAAAAAGGGGGTTCCCCTCTCTCAGCTGGTTGGCCTTGGCCATGCCTTGCCCGGAGACCCCCTCTCTGTGCCGAGGGGATGAGCATTCCCACATGTTGACCCTAAAGGGGCACCTGTGTCAGGGAGAGTCAGGGCTGGGAGGTGGGAAAGGAATTCACCCCTGCTTACTTTTTTTACTTTTATCAGTGCTGGGCTGCATTTCTTCCTCAGAACCAAGTTGGAGCTTCAGGCAAAATCAGTGTGTTCTGGCTCTGTGTGATTAGGGAGCTGGTGGGGGGTGCAGGGGGGACCTGCCTTGTCTAACGGTCGCATGTCTCCACAGTATGCTGTAGTGAAGATTGTGAGGGAGAAATACCTGAAGACCACGGCATTTGAGACCGAGGAGCAGTTCCAGTCATTTCTCAGTGAGCTCTACGTGTACCTCATGGACGAGATGCACATTGCCCTGAACCAGGTAGGGAGAAACCTCGGTGACTCGGGACATGACTTCACTGTGGATCCAGGGCTAGACACAGCATCTAGTGAAGGCAGGAGGACTTTTGCCTTCAAGACAGAAGGAGGCTCATGCTTTCATTTGCTGCAGTTATCACATGTGGGCCCCAAGCCACACTCAGAGGCAGAGTCCAGCACATCTGTGTCCTTCTGCTACAAAATCCTGATGGTGGGATATGTGTGAGATGCCACTAGTAAAAGCTGCTGTAACTGGTTCGTGGTGAAGGTGACTGGGTCTGTGCCATCTGCCCGTCACCCGGGCAGAGCACAGATCTTCCAGCATGAGCTGGGGTCCCCAGTAAGTGACACCACAGAAGTTTGACGTGGTCTTGATCTAGGGGATGCTTTTACTTGTCACAACTGCAAATAGTGGATATTGCCCTGTCCCTGTTTGGCAGAGGTACCTGGGATGACAGGAATGTGTCCCACCACAAACAGGAGCGGAACAGCTTGCCTTTCCAACCTGCCCTGCCCCAGCCATACCAGGCTGTACTTGGCACAGTGCTGGACTGGGGACTGCTGCTGTACTGGGACCATGTGAACCGTTCTTACCCTCCCCAGGGCTAACACTCTGTCTCACTCCCTACCAGCTACTGTCTGAGGAAGCTGCTTCTCCTGCCCCTCTGTCCCGCACAACTGAAGAGCAGCTCTGGCTCTTTGCTCGTGAAGCTGAAGTCAACAAGGACTACAAGCTGGCATCTCTCTACCACCAGCAGGTAAAGGAGCCCCTGTTCTTTCCTGCCTGTCTCCCGTGTGTCTGGGCTGGCAGCCAGCACGCCATTGCAGCGGCATGGGGCCCGTGTTGCTGACAGCTCAGCCAGCCCTGACTGTTGTGTAGGGAGGAAGGAGATGAACGTGACCAGGATACTCAGGCTGAATGTGTGAGGGATTTTCTAGGGAGATGCTGCTCTCTGGAGGATGTGAGACAGAGCCTGGCCAGGTCACTGAGGACTTCAGCCTCGAGGCCAGGGGAAATGGGATGAGTTGGTCCAAAAGGCGTGCTGGGTCAGCACTGGGGACACTGGGCCCTCTAACAGGAGGCTAGGAGGAGGTCAGCTGAAGCTGGAGGACGTGTGTTAGGTGAGGGAGGCTTAGAGGAAGCCCAGCACGATCCCAGTTAAGGGAAACCCTAGCATGCGATAGACAAGGGCTTGATTGTTGCTAAACTGGGCTGGGGTGACCAGAGGAAAACTGTGGTTATTCCAGAGTTGTCTTCCCAGTCTGTTGTATGTGCTGAGCATGACTGCAGCAGTCCTCACTCCAGCGATGATCTCTTTTGTCTAGAGGGTAGCTCAGGACCAGCACAACATCCAGTACTGGCTGGACTATGGGGCGTTCTGCCTCCTGCTCGAGGAAACAACCAAAGCCCAGGAGTGCTTCCAGCAGGCTCTTTCTCTGGACCCCCATCACATCCAAAGGTGCTGTGTGCTCCTGCTGGGTGGGTGGGAGGGTAGGGGGTGTCCCCCACACCACTGCCTGGGGCCTGCAAGGCTAACTTGTCCAACCCTGTCCCCAGCTTGCTGCTGTGCGGGATTGTGGCTGTCATGCTGGAGCACTATGAAGAAGCAGAGATTTTCTTTGAGGACGCCTGCTGCTTGGAGCCATCCAGCATTGTAGCCTGGACGCTTTCAGGTACAAAAGCAAGCCAGTCTGTGTGCTCAAGGAGTTCCTGACAAGCATTGCTTCTGCCCCTGATCTTCTTCTCCCTGCTCTAATCTGAGGGCTAAGGGAAGGACTTTGCTAAGGGTTGGATGTCTGCTTATGCTGCTCTTTCTGTCTCCCATAGGTTTGTTTTATGAGCTGCAGAATAATAATATTCAGGCGGAAATGGCCTTCCGTGAGGCTAAGAAGCTACTGCAAGCACAGCTCGCCAAGGAGAGGAGCATCCCTGAGGCTGCTGAGGGAGAAGAAGGGAAAAAGCACATTTCTGCTGGGTGTGTGAGGTCTCCCAGCCCAGGCCCAGGAGAGTGCTTGCCAGGTAACACAGCCAAAACCAGGAGGTGCCCTAGCATCAGCAAGGAGGGGGCACGGAGCAGTGTGGGAGATGGTGAACAGTGGAAGGAGAGGAGAAATTTCTGAGTATTTCTAAGAGGAGAAATACAAAGGGTAAAGGAAGGAGATGTGGACTGTGAGCTAGAATAGACTGACCACAAACTACACCAGTGAGAGACAACAGCAGCAAGTGTGCTGCTTTAAATGATGAAGCTTTCTGATAGCAGCACAGCTGATGCCTTGTCTTACCCGCAGCCTAGCGATGGACCAGTCTTTGCTTTTATTTTTCTGCCCCAGGCCAGTGCCGCTGATATACCGATGTGTGGGCAGTGGCCAGGGTGGCTGGAGGAGGCGAGCGTGCTTTTTGAGGCTTTGGGAGGGCAGAGCTGCCCCTGTCACACATTAGGGTCATCCAGGTTTAGCTATCATAAAAGCTGTTGCTGTGACTTCCCAACACAGCTTGGAAAGCACTGCCTCACCAATTCAAAGGGCAAAACAGCTGCTCGGTGGTGACCCTGAACTGAAGGCTTCCTTTGGAGCCTCACTGAGTCCAGCCTCACCCTGAGCCAAGACTTTCTGTCCCGCGTCCCAAATATTTGGCCAAGCTGTGGGAAATGTTGGCTGGCTTTATTTTTAACGTTATCACCACTCCATGCAAAGTGCCTCAGGCAGTCAGGCCTTGTGTCATATGCCTTTTTTTGCTCTTTCTGATTATGAGGGAAGGGATATTGCCTCATTTATACCTGTTTCTAGCTTCACATGGTAATCTTGTACTCAAAACCCCAGACCCAGGTATTGCCTCCTGCAAAGAAATTTCTTGCCAGTTCTGAAAATCTGATAGATCTTTTATATTTTCTCTCTTCCCTATTTCTGTGGAATCATGCTCCAAACTGGACAGTTTATGGCAAACTCTTTGTTTGCACCTAATGGTTCTTGGGGTTTTCATTCCAGAGAAGGTTCCAGATGGCTCAGCTGACAAACTGTCAGAGGTGGTGGAGCCTGCCCTGGTCTGTGTGGCACCTGAGGAAGAGGCTACTGCACTGGAGGCAGCCCTGGAAGGTTAGGGGATGGAGGCTTGGTGTGTAAGGGAGAGCCCAGTGCTGGGAGATGGCCTCGTGTGATCAGTGGGGAGGGGAGTAACTTGGGAGCACTGAGCTGTGGCCATCCTGATGCCAAGGCAAGGCATCAAGGCTTGTTCTCTCTCCCTAGCTGGGGAATCTCCAGGCAAAGCAGGTTCATCCCGATTCTCAGAGCAGCACATCTCAGGATGGACAGCAGGCGGGTGAATGCAGCTCTCTCCCTATGTGTCACTGCACCCAGCGGCCTTCGTCTGGCTGCTCAGATGTCTCTCTCCTGAGATGCCAGTTCTTAAACTGTCCCTACGGATCTCCTCTGGTCATGTGTTGTGTGATCTGCCTCCTCTACAGCTCCACTCTCCAATGGGTGGCAGAGATGGCAGTGCTGGGTGCTTCAGGTCCTGCTGGGTTGATTTTGGGAGGCAGGAGCCTCACTGTAGATAACTCTGACAAGCTTCAATCATAAATTCCTACCTTTTCTTCCTCTGGACTGGAAAATTTGTGGGTCAAGAGCATCATTTCTTTTTACATCTCTTAGAAAACTTAAGCCCTTCAGAACGAAATGTTGAGTTAATCTCTACTTCAGCCTCCCCTGCCACCTCCTGGGTTTTACACCGTGTTGCTGGGATTCCTCTGTCCCTACCAGGGTCTCAGTCCCTGCTCTTGCTTCAGGAATAAAAAGCTCAATTTGGGACTGATGGAGAAACGTTTTCTTGCAGCACCATCCCCTGTTTCAGGACTTAGCCAACCTCCCTGCACAATCTTCATGAAGGCAGTGGAATTCCTGATGAAAGTCAATGCTGTCCAGGTCAGCTCAATGTGGAGTGGAGGAATGGGAAGGGAGGTTTGGTCTCCTTCCCTGGGTTATTACCAGAGAGCTGGTGGCAAGCTTCAGCAAGCCCCTTTCTTGGGCTCAAAGAACAAGCTGTGGCTACCCCAGATGCCAAGCGCAAGAGGGAGCAAAACCACCACTGCCCAGAAATACAAAACTGTGGCCAGGCAGAGTATTCAGACCAAAATGCTGGTTGGGGACACAGTCATCTCAGGCAGGTGAGGTTCTCGGGGTGCCTCAGCTCAGTACTGCCTGCTGTGGAGGGAACAGCCAAGTCAGAAATGGTGCAGATGTGCTCTTCTCTGTATGTTCAGAGATGAGATGCATTACTGTGATGCTTCGAAGGCACCAGTACTCCTTTCTTGTTTCAGACACTTGCGTATGTCAGAGTAATTTTTGTGTCACCTGTGAAATGTCCCTGTCCCACACAGTTGTCTCTGAGGAATCTCTCTGACTGCCACATTATGCTGCCTGCCTTAATTTTACATGGCAGAAAGAGTTGCTTAAAGCAAAACAAAACTAGAAGTAATGGAGGTGAACATTCAAAGGAGGGGAAAAAAAAAATCTTCTGTCTGTTTTCTGTTCATGGAAGTCAAATAGGTGCGAGTCAGTCCTCCTGTCTTGTCCTTCTGGGGGTGCCCATGGTTTGCCTGCTCTCCTAACCACGCTGGTGTGCCATTCCTCAACAGTTTGTTCACAGGGCCCTTGCCCATGAGCTGCTGAGCCTTGAGGGAGGTCCCTCCTGTGCATACCACCTGGCGCTGGCCCAGACTTACTTGCTGAAGGAAGATCTCTCCAAATGCGAAGAATGTCTCTGCGAGGCCATTAGGATTGACTACATGGTAATTCTGTGTGTGTTCCTGGGGTGTAGCATGGTGTCTTGAAGCAGGACAAACGCCGCAGCAGACCCTGCCTGTGTTGTTGCTGTGTGTGAACCTAAAGCCCATGCTTTGTTTCCACTTGAGCAATTCTAACGCGAGGACAATCATAGCTGATGAACTACATCAGGCTGTGGCTGCAGCACTGCCCTCCTCATTACCTCACTTATTACTTGCCTTCTGTCATCTCCTGCACAGACAGGCGGCATTTGTGAGTGAGGACTCTGCAGCGTCTGCCTTTCTTTTCCCTCTGAACGTGTATATCCTGATCCTCTTTCCCTCTGTGGGTGAGTCAGGCTCGGTTTCATGAGAAACAAGCTTGCTATTCAGCAGAGAGGGAAGGCGGCTTTGGAGAGTCAGGTTGAATGGAAGGCAGAGAGGGCAGTGAAGCTGACATCTCAAAATGCTGTTTGCGTACTCACCTGGGGAGCCTTGCATGAGCCAGGACACCATGCAGGGAAAGGCTGGAGGGGCCTCCCATTGCTGCTGTTATGCAGGCAGCCCTTGACTTGATTTTAATTCTGTACGTAAAATCTGCCCTGCTGTAATCAAACACTGGCCAGCTCTTCCTTTCTGCTGACTACAGGGGTCCCTGCCTCTCTCCCAGGTCTCTCTCCCTCCCATCTCCCAGCCATGTCTCACTCCTGGTTTTGTGTGCACAGAATCCAAATGTCTGGGCTCAGAAAGGGCACCTGTGCTACCTGAAGAGGGACTTTGGTGAGGCAAAGGAGTGCTACGAGCGAACCATCAGTTTTGTGGAGGATGCTGCAGATATGCACTTCGTCTATCTGCGCCTGGGCTCCATCTACCTGGAAGAGAAAGAGGTGAGGAGCCAGCAGGAGTGGTGGAAGGGGATTTGCCACACAGCAGGAGATTCTAGACCCCAGGGACAAGACGTGATTTTCTCTAGCTATAGCCAAGACCTCACAAGACAGCAAACCCTTCTGGAGTGCTCAGCTCCTTGGAGCATGGATCTGCCCTGTTCCTTTGTGTCAGTCCCAAGTCCCAGTTGCAATGTCTCAGGGTGCTGCTGAGCCATTTCTCATCACCCTAGCAATGAGGGTGACTTTTACATCACTGCATTAGTACCTGCCAGCACAGAGCCACTGTGTTGGGGGCAGTGGGCAGGCTCTCAGCCCCTGCAGCAGTGGTGGGGATGGTGGGTGTCTGAGCCCTACTGGAGATGGAGTGTTTGGCAAATTCCTGAGGAGGGGGGGGCATCTGCAGAGTGATGCGTTTGATGCAGAGAGAAACATGATTGTCTTTCTCCTGGCAGTACGGCCAGGCGAAGCAGACCTACCTGCTTGCCTGCAAGAACTCTGCATCCTGTCTCACCTGGCTGGGGGTGGGAATCGCCTGCTACAGGGTAAGTCCAATTACCTTCAAGTCATCTGTGCTTTAATTGGCTCTGTGGCATAGGATGCAGGACTTGCTTTTGCATGATCCCCTTTAATAAAGTAAAGCTTGGCTGCCTGTGAAAGCAATGCTCCTGAAGGCTATCATGTGCCATGTGCTGTCACAGTCCCAGCGTGGCACCCTGGGCTGCTCGTACGGGAGATGTCAGAGGCCAGTCACCCTCAGCAGCTGCTCTGGGAGCACCAATCCTTGCCCCCCTCATCCCACTGCCAGGGCCTGCCAGCACCTCCTTCCCCAGGCTGTCATGGCAAGCACATAATCTGGGTCCGGGCTTTGCTCTGAGTGCCTGCCTGCACATGACCTGCATGTCACCACGAAGGAATTGAGCAGAATGTCAGCAGAGAGGAATCTCGGTGCTTTCCCTGCCCAAAGGAATCCAGCACCTCTGAAGGGCTGCCAAGGACACCCAGCCACCAGCAGCGTGGTATCTCCCAGAGGTACACCTCATGAGGTTCCTCCAAGGGAGTTTGGCTGAGGGATGCAAACAGGGAAGGAACTTGAACTTCTGTTTCCCCCTTGGCCAAACATACACCTCCTGGGAGGCTGCGGACTCGAGCTGGGGAGGTGAATGGTGGCCTGGGAGCTGGCTGCAGCCCACCAGGCACCAGCCAGCCCTCCTGCCTCCCGGGAGCCACTGTGCAGCAGGAATAGGGATCAGGACCGGAGTCATGTTTCCTCGTCGAGCTGGACCACTCGGTTCCCAGAGGCGGAGGTTAAGGCATTTGTGCTGCTTTCCTTACAGCTGGGGGCTGATTTGTAAATAAAGTGTGTGCTCCCACAGGGGTCGGGAGGCAGTGGTGAGAGGCTTGCCCTCCAGACCAGAGAGCTGGGTGCTGGCACTGAGGATAACTGGTTGTCTCTGCCCTAAATCCTGTCCCTGCATCCCTATCAGGGAAACCCTGCTAGACACTTTTGTTGCACTGATTTCTTCAGCTGTTAGAGCAGATGCCCATTTGGTTCTGAAGACCTTTCTGCCTGCTATTTGCCTTTTGTCCACACCTCTCCTCCTCTCTCTCAAGCTGGAAGAGATGGTGGAAGCCGAGGATGCTCTCTCTGAAGCAAATGCCCTAAGTAACACCAACGCTGAAGTGTGGGGATATCTCGCCCTCATCTGCCTGCAAGTGAGTGCCCAGCCAGCAACTCCCGCTGCCAGCCTGATAGAGCAGGGGGGTTTGTTTTATTGGCATCTGTTTGCGAGCCTGAAGAACACGTTGTAGATCTCGGTGGTAACAATAGTTTGGGGGCTGCGCTCGGATGGCAAAAGCAGCGTCCTTCCTTGCTGCCTGTCGTTGCCCGATGCGCATATTCCCCTGGGGCATGTCCTTCGTGCTGAGCTTTCTTATGATACGTTATTTCGCTGAGAACCTGCGGGATGATTTCCTCACTGGTTGCTTGTGTGTCCTTTCTCCAGGGAGGACGGCAGCTGGAGGCAGAGCAGTGCTACAAATACACCGTCAAGGTTTGTGTCCTGCACTGCTGTGGGGCAGGCAGGGCAGGCAGCGTGTGGGCTGCCGGTGAGCAGGAAGGAAGCCGGCCCGGAGCGTTCCCTTTTAACCTGCAAGTTTAGTTGGACGATGTCGGGTAGCAGATCTGACAGCAGAAGACGTGGCACTGGAAAAGCTGCCCTTTCGGAGCTCTTGCCCTCTGCTGCTGCCCTCCCCATGGTGTCCCGGCTCACGGCCGATACCGGCAGAGCGTGGAAATGGCCCTTGTTAAATCTCCCCTGTTTCCCGGGGAGTCCCGGGGGGGAGATCGGTGGGATGCAGCCCGCAGGGGTGTGTGGGGGCCCTTGGACTTGCCTGACCCCCCCCCCCCGCCTTTTTCCTCCAGCTGGGCCTGAGGAACGACGCGTTGCTGCGGGAGATCCGCGCCGCCCAGCAGCGGCTCGGCTTCGGCAACCCGGGCCCCCCGAGCACCCCCTCCGGGAAGGGGCCGCCCCGCCGCTCCCGGCCCACCCCCGCCCGCCGGGACCCCCGTTCTACATAAACTCCCCGCGACCCGAGGGCTCCTTTCCGCCTCTACCGCGATCGCCCCGCGGTCCCAGAGCGCCGGGAGCGGGGGTACCGCCGTCCGCCCGCCCCGGCGGCCGCGG
>NW_010972660.1:538500-570326 GCF_000737465.1 Haliaeetus leucocephalus
CGGGTCACGGAGATAACGGGGGCGTCACCAGGGCTGGGGAGACTCGGGGCACGGAGGTCATGGGCCCGTCACCGGGACTGGTGGGGGGCTCGGAGCACGGACGTACCGGCGGCATCACCAGGCTTGGGGCACGAGGGCGATACCGGGGCTGGGGGGACTCGGGACACGGAGATAACGCGGTGTCAACAGGGCAGGGGTCCCCGGTACAGGGGGTAACAGGAGGCGTCCGGGCGGGGGTACCGTTCCCCCGCCGATCCCGGTACCGGCAGCCTGGCAGCGTCCCTACCTGAACATCTTCAAGCATTTCCGCGTGGAGGAGTGGAAGCGCTCCGCCAGGGAGGGGGACGTGGCCGCCCTCACGGTAACGGGGGCACCGGCACCACGGGGTAGGGGGGGGACGACCGGTTGCAGGTGGGCAGCGCTGACACTCCCCCCGCCCCCCAATCACCCCTTTCTGTGGTTTCGGAAGGATGCGAGGCTGAAGGGAACCGTCTACCGGATCCGGGGCTCTGTCCCCACCAGCAGCTACCTGCAGCTGCCCCGGACGGGGACGCAGTCGCTGGGGCTGGCAGGGCGCTACCTCTACCTGCTCTTCAAGCCCATGGCCCGCAAGCACTTCGTCGTCCACCTGGACGTCGCCACCGAGGTACATGATGCGTGGCGGCCTCGTTAAATCACCGTCGTTAGTGTCGTGGCCCGATTGGAGGACCAGGGTGGGTGGCAGTGGTGGTCTTCTGTGCTTGGGGAGTGCAGAACTTGGTTGGTCTTTGTTGCTGCTGGTGGGTTACCCCAGGCTGGAGATGGTTTCCATCCTCGTGGCATCTCTAGTGGGGACAGGGGACGTGGCCAGGCGCCTTCTCCTCTGCAGCATTTCCCTGCCAAAGCCACCAGGGTGACTAAAGCTCTGTGCATGTGTCTGTCTTCTCAGGAAAACCAGGTGGTTCGCATCTCTTTCTCCAACCTCTTTAAGGAGTTCAAATCCACAGCCACCTGGCTGCAGTTCCCCTTCATCTGTGGAGCAGCCAATGGCTCAGTGTACGACTGCACGGCCAGGGCGTCCAGGCGGGGTGAGGAGCGTGTGTGGTGCAGGCGCTGCTGCCTGCGGCACAGTTGGGACCAGGCTGGCAGGTCACTACCGAAATAAATTGTTAGGAAATAAACTGAGTTCAGAAGTTGACTTGATGCGTTTGAGGAAGGTGAAGAGTGGTGGTCCTGAGCAGGAGAACCTCAGCAGCTGGAAGGTCGGAGCGGTAGCTCCTAGGAGGGATGTCCCCCATCCCCATTCTCCCAAGCAGTGGGGTGCACTGTCAGGCCGGGTGCAGGTCCACATAGGCAGTGGGGCTGCTTGCCTGTCCTTCCCCACCCCTGCGCCACAGTAGCGAGCTATGAGGCGTGTTTTCCCATCTTGGCACAGACAAGCCAAGCCTGCTGGGAGTCTTGCCTGGTAAATACTTTTTACTTAACCATGTTAAATCTTGTGTCTCCCATTCCGCAAGGTCTGTGGTCCAAGGTCTGTAGCATCTTTTCCCATCTTCCCTTTTGCCACCTGCCGCTCTCCTCCCCAGATCTCGTGGGATCAGCCCCTGCTGACGTGCGCTGGACCTGCCTGGTGCTTGACCTGCACTCCATCCTCTCCCTCTACCTCAACCGCCATTACAGCCACCTGAAGAGCATCAAGCTCTGCTCCAACCTGCTGGTGAAAAACCTCTGCACGAGCGACTTGGTGTTCGATCCAGGTGAGGAGCTGAGACCTCAGGGTAGCCTCCAGTTTCTCCTGTGACTCCAACCCAGCCTGGATGGAATCCATGGGGGTTTAAAGCTGTTTTTGCAGGTGTGGTGCCAGCAGGGGTGTTAGCCCTGGCAGAGCGCTAGGCTGCCGTTACTGGAGCAGTACGATATGAAGCAGAAAGGGCAAAATACTTAGTATGATGTTAAGTTTCCATGTGTGCTGGTGAATACAATCTCCCGACCTCTAGAGGAAAGCGTCCTCTCATTTTCCAGCTGTAAAAGTGAACGAGAAAAGCAAAGTTAAATATCTTACCAAGGTTAGAATTTTTTTTCAGGGGAAAAAAATTAAAGGTGTTACCAAGCCTTGCTTTTCCAAGGCCTGTGCTTTTATCTGCCGGAAGGGCCTGTGGCTTTTTCTGTCTCAGAAATCTTCCAACCTACTTTTTTTATCCACCTGCTCAGTGTGGCAGAGGCGCTTCAGTCAAAACCTTTGTTTCTGCCTTTCTTTTTTTGTGCTGGAAATCTGCCCGAACCGACTGGCCTGCTGGAAAGCATCAGTGAGGAGGAAGTTATAGATGCTGCTTTCTGATTCCTGAAATTTCTTATATCTTGAAGACTTCCATGAAGTTACAAACACATGAAGGACATAAGACAGGAAAATGAGAACAGAGCCTTAACACAAATCACATGAAACTGCTGAATCACTGAATAGAAAACTAAGTGGATCTTGGGCCTGGGGGATTTATAACTCGATACCAAGGGTTTATGCTCTGGGGTCTTCTTTGGAGGTTGATATTTTCAGGAATACTCCTGTGCAAAGGTGTGTTAGTTTATAATAGACCTCAGGGTTGTAATTTTTGTTTTTCAGGTGTTCTCAACGAGGGAAGTGGTTTGTGCCCATGTCCCACAGGAAACATGATTTCAGTTAGCTCCATGGGCCTTGGAGAATTCACTCTCTTTGTCTCTGTACTGCCAGGTGTGACCTTCTCCGAGGCCCGGCAAGCTGACCTGGCCTGCCACAGGGTCGCTCCCATGCCGCGGGAAATGGCTTTCCCTGTCCCGAAGGGAGAGAAGTGGCATGACCTCTATGACTACATCAGGTATGGCTGCTCTCAGCTGCACTTGAACCCACTGCGGCTCTGAGACCTCCCTGTTCCCTGGGAGAAAGCAGGACAGGTAACGCCGCTTAAGGAATGACAGATCCAGACAAACCTGGGGCTCGAGTGGAAACATTTTGGTCACCACAACTCCAGCATTTAGGTGTCATTAACACATCTACCCTTGTCAGCTTAATTGCTGATCGGTGATGTTTCGGGGCAGAAAAAAGGCTGTAGAGCACTCCTGTGCCTGGCATTAACACCAGTCCTCTCTCTCAATGGTCTCTTGCTGGGATTGCTCCTGTGGCTAACTTAGCATAATGCAAGCATTTCTTCTGTGTGTTCTGTTCCTAGGGAGCACTTCAGCCTCTTGCTAAGTTAAAGGGTAGTCTGATAGGGGCTGCTGAGCTGTCATCGACCATAATGCCTCTTCGGGGGGCAGCTGTAAGCGTACTTTCCTCAGCTTCGGTGCTGGGCTCCCATCCGTGTTGAGGTTTTTGCCAGAGAACCATGTCGGTCATAAATTGCAGCTCATTGCAGTCATTGGCGTAGCCGTGTTGCCTGAAGCGTGCAGTGCCAAGTTAACCTCTGGAAAGTAATGGTGTAGATCAGACCTGGGAGAGGCTTTAGTATCCCTGTATTTGGGGGAGGATGGGGCAAAAGGGGGAATCTTACAGGAGACAGTGAAGAGGCTTGATAACAGTGAGTTATCAAGTGGGATTCCTAGGTGCCAGTGCAATATCCCCATTACACGGCGCTTTCCTCTGATTTTGCTCAGGTTCCCATCTGAAGGGTCCAAGGTGCTGTACGACTCCATCCAGAAGAGCTGTGCTGGTCATGTGGCAGGTGGGAAGGCTGGGGACAGCAGCCCAGGCTGTGCCACCCTGGGTGGATGCCTTGGGTTTCCAAAAAAGCCCAACCCACTCCTCATGTTACCCAGGTGGCCAAGTCTCAGGGGACCCTCTCTGCCAGCTGCCCCAGCCGGTGACACTCACCAAAGCAGTCCGTGACCGACTGTCCCTCATCCATCAGATAACCAGTCCCAAAGCTGTAAGTGCACTGTGGAAGAGCCTGCAACTTCTTCCTTTCTGCCTCCCATGGAGTTTTCCCCACATCTTGTCTTTGAGTCCCTTTATTTAAGACATAGAAGCTGCTTGTTGTCATTTGCAGCTGATCTGGGTATGGTCTGTTGACCGCAGTCCCGCAGTTAATGACTGGGTGGTTCAGTCTGGCGTAGCACAGAGCAGAGACAAGATAAATGCCGAGTACCTCATAATCTCCAGACATCTATCCTCCCTGTCTCAGCTGAGGCAGCAAATAGTTATGTCTTCAAATTATAGATAGGAAATGAGGACTGGAGACTAAAGAACTTGATCAGGTGCCCTCAGGGAGCAGAGCAGTGTGTGGAGTCTGGATTGCAGGCAGCTGCCCTCACCGCTGATTTCTCCTTCCCTGCTGGTGGTGATGTGGGAGCTGGTGCTCGGACTGGCTTACCAGACAACATGGTGATGGGCTTTTGGAGAGGGACTGGGGGATGCCATCCTTCTCACACTGCGGAGGGGGAGAAAACGAGGAGCGCGACCACTTTGCTGTTCTGAACTGGGATGTGCTGAGCCAGCTGGCCAGGTGCTTTTAGGCTCCTTTGCTCACTGGAGAGAGGGCAGCTCTTGTAGAGACTGTTCAAGGCTGGATCTTTCCTGGGGCTCTGGTTTGCTGTCTGGAGGAGGTGAACTGTGCACGGACAACACTGGGAGTGTAGGGAGAGACGACACCAAGTTGGGAGGCAGGGTCGATCTGCTTGAGTGTAGGGAGGCTCTGCAAAGAGATCTGGACAGGCTGGATCGATGGGCTGAGGCCAATCGTATGAAGTTCAACAAGGCCAAGCGCCTGGTCCTGCACTTTGGTCACAGCAACCTCATGCAGTGCTACAGGCTTGGGGAAGAGTGGCTGGAAAGCTGCCCGGCAGAGAAAGACCTGGGGGTGCTGGTCAACAGCTGGCTGAATATGAGCCAGCAGTGTGCCCAGGTGGCCAAGAAGGCCAACGGCATCCTGGCCTGTATCAGAAATAGTGTGGCCAGCAGGAGCAGGGAGGTGATTGTTCCCCTGTGCTTGGCACTGGTGAGGCCGCACCTCGAGTCCTGTGTTCAGTTTTGGGCCCCTCACTACAAGAAAGACATTGAGGTGCTGGAGCAGGTTCAGAGAAGGGCAACCGAGTTGGTGAGGGGCCTGGAGCATAAGTGTTATGAGGAGTGGCTGAGGGAGCTGGGGCTGTTTAGTCTGGAGAAGAGGAGGCTGAGGGGAGACCTTATTGCTCTCTACAACTACCTGAAAGGGGGTTGTAGTGAGGTGGGTGCTGGTCTCTTCTGTCAGGTGGCTGGAGATAGGACAAGAGGAAATGGCCTCAAGTTGAGGCAAGGGAGATTTAGGTTAGATATTAGGAAAAATTTTTTTACTGAGAGGGTTGTCAGATACTGGAATAGGCTGCCCAGGGAAGTGGTTGAGTCACCATCCCTGGAGGTATTCAAAAAGCGAGTAGACGGGGTACTTCAGGACATGGTTTAGTGGGCATGGATGATGGCTGGACTCGATGATCTTGAAGGTCTTTTCCAACCTAAATGATTCTATGATTCTGTGATTCTATGAGAGTGGCTGATTAACATACCTGGCCACAGGCTCGCCCTCCATGTTGCTCCATCCTTGTTTGTATTGCTGTGAAGAGTCACTCAGGAGAGACACGGGTGTCTCCCTGCCGCTGCCTTTGCAGTGGGTGGAAAGTGCTGGGAGGAGGGCTGATCTGTCTGAGGCTTTGCTCTTTCTCAGATGCCGCGCCGGTGTCCTGTAATTACAAAAAGCATCCCTGAGGTTAACTTGACAGCCCCGGGGCTTCCAAGAGCCGTGCCTGCTGCAGACCAGGAACTAGAGAAGAACCAGAGACCTCACAGTGCAGGGGACACTGGGCAGTCACCGGTAGTCAGTGACGGTGGCATCCACGTGTACGCTCACCACAGGAGCAAACAAACCATCCGAGCTGTCCACACCAGCTCAGAGGAGGTGGGTGATGCGCTGAGGAGTCACAGCAGTGCAAGGGTGGCTTTGGGACACTTACAGCTGGTGCTTGTGAACCCAGCAATGCAAGCTTCAGGCTGGAGTTTCAGTTAATTCTATGGAGTCCTTTTGCTGGCATTTTTCTGACTAGCAGTTCTCCTTTCCACTAGTATCTTGTCTTGAAAGAGGGACCCTGTGTTCAAATGAACTGACCTTAAGCCAATAATATATGTTTACTAATTTGCCCAGAGCGTGTACAGGAAGGGCCCTGGACCAGGCGTGCCGTCCAGCAGGAGAGCCTCTGCCTGCAGGGTAAGAGGACAGCCTTTCCCACAGCAGCCGTTGGCTCTCTGGGCATCCCCAGGGCACTGGGAAGGGCTGGTTGTAACCTCCCAGCCCGGGTGGGAGAGCTGCTTAACACTGGGAAATCCCAGCTCCTCCTTCCCGCCAGATTTTACTTCTGCCAGGTTAAATACTTTAAAGCCATTCCCTCTACCGGGAGAGAACCCAAAGCTGCCTCTGTGCTTTAGAGAGAAACTAGCAATGGGGACAGAGGGGCCCCGTGGGTGGAGGACTTCAGTCCAGCTCTTAAGTGTGACAGTGCTGTCTGTTTTTTTTCCAGAGGCTCTTACCAGATCCCATCCTGAAGCTGAGAATGATTATTGGCTTTGGAGGCTACAGCACCAAATGGGTCGGTAGCTTAAACAGTTTCGGGAGTTGATCTGTAATCATGTGGCCAAGGTATTGATTTTTTGGAGGCATGAAAGGCAGCTGAGTGCCACCGTTCCTGCACTTCTTGATGGGGAAAATGACCCCAAAGCAGATGGGCATGAGCTTATGTTTGTGCACGGGTCTTCCATTGTTACAATGATGAATTAGAAATTATGGGGGCCTTTTAGATCTCACGGTTTCTGTGTTTTAACATGTTAAAATTAGAGCTGCTCTGTAGGAGTCTGGAAAGGAAGGGCTGTGTTTTGGATTGTTTCCATGAGACACTGTGTCTTGCAGGAGCCCAGCTTGCGGTCTGTGTTAGGGTAAAGAAAGGGTCATTTTGGTTCAGCCAGTTCAAGGTTCTGCCAACATCATTTTCCTTGTATCTGCTGTTCATGTAGTAGACCTGATTGGTATGAGAATCCACTGAATTAAGTAGGATGTTGACTGGGCTCGTAGTTTTCCTTTGCGAGTTAGAAGAGTACTTGTTGTATGGGAGAGCATCCTCTCACCTGCACACGTGCAGCAGATCTCCTGTTGCAGAAATCTCTGTGGGCCCAGCCTAGGACCTGAGGCACCTCTGGAGGATCTGCAGCCCTCTCATTCCTGTCTCGGTGCTGCAGGCGCTGTGGACTCAGAACAACGCTGCAGTGGTCTACCCCTGCCATGCTGTTATAGTGACCCTGCAGATCCAGACCGGAGAGCAGAGGTTCTTCACTGGACACACAGATAAGGTGAGCATAACTCTCCTTACCAAGCCCTGCGGCAGCGCTGTCCTTGTAACCCCAAATGTACCCCTGGTCCCAGCTCTCCTTGAGAGCCTCTAAACTGGTGCTTCCCACAGGTGTCGGCGCTGGCCTTCAATGGGAACAGCACCTTGCTGGCTTCCGCGCAGGCTGGTTCCCTGAGTGTGGTGCGCCTCTGGGACTTCCCGACAGGCAGCTGCCTCTCAGTGTTTAAAACCCACGTCCACTCCCTCTCGTCCCTGAGGTGGGTTTCAGCCTGAGTGCAGGGATGTGTTCAGGTGGGTTAAGTGTTGCTGCATGGCAGCTTTTCTGTGCTATTTGTGTGTGATAAACCAGGGGTGAATTATAGCTCTCCTTCAGCTGCCTCTGTTTATCACTGAGACATGCTGGCAGCTGGCCCAGAACAGCTGATACCCTGCCAGTTGCCTCCTGAGCTTATCCCTCAGGTCTTGCTGTCTTCCCATACCCTGAACTTGTCCCTTTTTATTCCTCACTGAGATGCACTTGGGGTACAAGGAGCTCCATTTCAGCAGGTGGCCTCTTCTTGCAGCTTTTCCTACAGCGGAGCTGTTCTGTGTGGCGTCGGAAAGGATGGGCATGGCAAAACGGTGAGAACTGAAACTTGGTTTTGGAGGTTTCCCTGCCCTGTGAACAAGTGACATGAGATGGCTGTTCTCCCACATTATGTAGTTATTTTGCAGACAGACCTCTGCTCTGGGCTTTCCTAGACATGTTCTTCATTGTAGTCAGAGAGAGATCCCTTTCTCATTAACTGCTTAGAAAATACTTTCCTTCTACCTGATGCTTATTAGTGTTTGTATGCACGTTCCTCAGCTGCAAGCAAACAAATCCTTTTGGAAGCAGCCCGAGAGACCTGCTTGGGTTGAGCTTTGGGGCTGTTTCTGTCCCTGGTGTGGTCCCAGCTATAAGCCCAGGCAGGGTGATGAAGGTGGCTGTGTGATTCTGCCTGCACCCTACGGGGATCGCTGCAGGCTCGGGAGCAGCAGTGCTGCCTGCCTCTGCAGCCGTTCTGGCCCACCCGGCTGAGGGTGACGCGTCTTTGTGTGGCATTTCAAGCTGGAAGGCTTGCAAGCACATAGTGAAGGAATGGGAATTGAAATGGGAGGTTCAGCACTGACTGGAGCCCCAACCCCCCCTTTTTTTTATAGCATTTAGGGCAAGATGCAAGGTTTAATCTTTCAGTTCTGAGCATTGCAGGCATCGCTGCTGGAAGGGATGCGGGGCACTGAAGCTACCGCCCACCAGTGTAGCTAGGGGATGACGCACATCCCATGTGTAGCAGTCAAAAATAAAATTGTTTCATGGGACTGGGGGTTTTGCTTTATCTGTGGAACTGTTTTCATCCACTGATCCCTTATTGACGACCACCAGCAATTAGCTGTGCCATCGCTAACTGTGTACTGCCTGCAGGAAAAAACAAACAGTGCTCTGTTTTTTCCCCAGCATGCAGCAGCAGTCTGTGATTTGGGTGGGAGCTGGGGAGCTGAAACTGGGGAGGGGGGATCAATAGGGTGAAAGCAGAATGGGAGAACGGGGCAGGCTGGGGGACTGGCCAGGAGCACCTCTCTCTGGGTGATGCCTCAGCCCATCCCAGCCTCTGAGGTGATTCTGTGGCTGTTTTTAATACTGTTCTGAAATGCAGAGCATCAAATCACCTGCATTTCTTCACCCATCTCCCCCTTTCCTTTGGGGAAGGGGTTTGACTCTCTTGCCCCTCGTGATGGGCACTGCCAGCACTCAAACCTGCATTGGAGCAAAGTGCTGTGAGAGCCAGTGCAGCCAGACACGTGCTACCTCCAGCTCTTGCAGACCAGCTCAGCCCTGGTACGGCTCTTATATCTCAGCAGGCAGGGTTCCCACTCCTCTGTGGATTTTCTTTCCAAGTCTGAGCCCTGTTGCCAGGCAGCCCTGGGGTTTAGAACCTATAATTATGGATGCCAGACAAGTATATTGCCATGAAGCTTTGCAAAGCTGTTGGACTGTCCTAAACACTCTGTGCGAGAGGTTTTTTTTTCCCCCTGCTTCGACTGTTATCGATACTTTGTGCCTGGCTCCAAAGCAGGCTCCCATATGTGCAGCTGGTCAGCTGCTGTGATGAAAAGCTCTTGCTGCCAAGGTTTCCATGTTTGAGGAGCTCTGCTATCATGTTTTCTTGCTTCAGATGGTGGTGGTATGGAATGCTGCTCAGGTGACCCGTGGCGGAGAGGTGGCTGTGCTGGCCAAAGCGCACACGGATGTGGACATCCAGGCCTTGAAGATTGCTTTTTTTGATGATACCAGGTAGCATGCAAAGAAAATAAATCAAAAGCATTGGTTCTGGCATGGCTGCGGGGGTAATTGTGCTGCTGCAGCCGTCCAGGCTTGCAGGAGTAGGGTGCTAGAGTTACCATTCCTGTTCTCAGTCCTTGCTGTCAGGTGGTGGACCTTGGGGCACTGAGCTTTCACCAGGGTCTTGGAGAGTCCTGCCCTGGTCCTCACACAGTCTCTCCCGGGACAGGATGGTATCATGCGGCCGGGACAACATCAGGCTGTGGCGAGTGCGGAGTGGAGCGTTGCGCTCGTGTCCCATCAATCTGGGCGAGTACCATTCCCTGGAGTTCACAGACCTGGCCTTCGAGGAGGGGCACACGGCTGAGCGGGAGCCGGAGGACCGCACACTGTAAGGGGCTGCTGGGCTCCACTGTCATCCATCCACAGGGCAGCCTGCCAGGAGGGAGCTCTACGGCTCTCGGCTGCCTTTAGCAGCCTCCTTCCCCCTCCTCTGCAGGAGCATGGCATTTTGTTTGGGTTTTCCCTGCAAAATAGAGGTGCTTCCTGGAGCTGGGAGAGCCTCTCCCCTCCTCAGCATGCTTTACTTCCCAAAAGAGGTTCAGCTGCTTGCAGAATAGCCCAAGAAATGGGTCTTTCCTCTTATTGTACTAGTGTTTTGCTGTATTTAGTGAATCTCTCCCCAACCTGAGGCTTGTGGTTAGCTTTCTTTTGGCAGCGGGAGGAGTGTGGTGCATATCCTCTCGCATATAGATAGATACACACTTTTATTTGTTGTTTTATTTTAATTGTCAAAGCCAGACCTTTGTTGCTACCACATACTGTTCCATAAAGGCAGAGCTGTCAGCTCAGCTGGCCCTGCATTCCCCCGGGCTGTGTCCTGTGGCAGAGAGGTTCCTTTCTGAAGTCTATGCCAAGCTTTTAGCTCTTTTGCTAATTAATGTTTCAAAGGGACAAGACATAAAATAGGAAGCTCTGACTTGGTTGTAGATTTGTAGGGTAGTGCATGGAAGGGTGCCTTTGGACACCTCGTTGACCTGTTAGGTTACTGTGAACCAGAATTGCTTTCCATCAGGCAAACAGTTTAATGCGTAAACCAAGGGTTTTTACTAAACCACACCAGCACAGCCCCTCTTAACCCTGGCGTGCCAGAGCAAGGCTCTCTTTCCTTTACAGCTTTGTCTGCAGCAAGAGCGGCCACGTCCTGGAGGTGGACTACAAGAATGTCTGCATGAAGAGCGTACGGCGGCTCCTGCCTGCACAGCCCCAGGGCTGCCAGTGGCAGGACAAGGCAAGCAGCGGCACAGGTAGGAGTATCTGCAGGCAGGGAGGAGGGGGCTGGCAAGGGAGTACCTCAACCATTGTCAGGGGCAGAAATTAACTCAAACAAATCTCTGGTAAAATAAACCAGCTATTTACCTACTGCTAAGGATTATTTTGGGTTGATTAGATCATTGCTAGCTATTTGCCTCAAGTACTGCAAATAATCTTAGTACAGCAAAGTATCATTTTAAGAAAGAATTTTAGCGTTTTAAATGCTGATTGCACTTTCAGAGAAACACTACTTTTAGAAACATGAAACAAGGTCTTAATTTGCTGATGGGAGTCTTAATGTAGAGATGGAAAGAAAGCTAAGCAGACCAACGAAAAAGATGAATTCGGGGCTTTTTTCATTATTCAGCCTGTGCAGAGTGTTTGGGAAATCTTTGTTGCTGTATACTAAGTAGTACAGCTTTCAGCTCTTCCATTAATTTTAACAGCGGGAAGAATTCACTTTCAAGTGTGATTGCTCTGATATCTTAAAACTTAGTGCATAGTTTACTTTGGCAAATTGAGCTAATTAATCTAGAGCATGCCCCTTTGAGAGGTATGTAACTCTGGTTCTTGCTTCATGGGCGAGAAAATACCCAAGAGGAGATGAAACGATGTCCTTGGGTGTCCTCCTGGTAGCAGTGCTGGCTCTCAGGATGGACTTTATATCTGAATCAAAATGGACTTTATACCTGAATCAAAAAATCCCAGTTTCCGTTGATCTGTATGCTCTCTCCCTTCTCACTACACTGCAGAGAGGATGTGAGACATGGAAATGAAAGGGGTTTGTATCTCAGGCAGTTATCTAGGACATCCCTTGCTACAAGATCCTGTTCAAGGCAAAAATATGGCAGGGTTTAATGAGTGATAAGAATTTTCTGTGCCTGGCGAGAGTTGCACGGTGGTAAAGAGGAGTGCTGGAAAGGGACAGGGACTGAACATGTTTTGAGTCCTGAGAAGGGCTAGCTGAGACTCTTCAGCCTATACTGTCAGTCACCGTGGGATTCCTGGCTGCTGCTTCTGAGACTTCAGCCACTGGTGTGGGTGGACCACTGGACTCAGCTCTTGGATGAGGTAACCCTCAGTTTGAGTTTTCTTGTTTCAACTGTACAAGGTAGTGTCATTTTTTGGGTTTT
The DNA here is from genome assembly GCF_000737465.1 of Haliaeetus leucocephalus. NCBI lineage: Eukaryota > Metazoa > Chordata > Aves > Accipitriformes > Accipitridae > Haliaeetus > Haliaeetus leucocephalus. Next base: position 550,564 of record NW_010972660.1, read on the forward strand.
CAGGCCCTGGGATCGCTATAAACAGTATTAGCATCTCCTCAACCTTCTGTGCCACGGGTTCAGAAGATGGCTACCTGCGGCTGTGGCCACTGGACTTCTCAGCTGTTGTCTTAGAGGCAGGTGAGTAGAGCTGGGAGTGGCCCTTCTGAGCTCCACATCTCCATCAGCCTCTTGCTGTGAAGCCAGAGCTCCACTGCCACGTGTCCTAAAGCAATTCTCATGAACAAGGGCATCTTTTATGCTTGCTGTCTCTAGGGGTGACTGACTTGGAAGTCTTCTACTTCAACGACAATTATTCATGTTCATTCTTGTAGGAGAAAAGGAGGATCTCCTGGGTGAGAGCAGGCACTCCATCTTGATTTCTGTGCCCTCGTATCCATGGCTGATCTGTCCATGAAAAATTAGGGGAGAAGTTGAGCAGTTTTTCACTCTTTTTGAAACAATCACCATAACAGCAGAGCCTGGGGACTTCTAGAAAGGGCAGAGACTAATTTGTCACTAAACTCAAACCTGCAAGCGTTCAATCTTCAGGTCGTGGGATGCTTATTCTTTATGTGCATTACTTTCCTAAATGTGAATCTGGTTCGGTAGCTGTGTTCCAGCTGCTGCTGCTCCTTTTCCAGGGGAGTTTTCTGATTCCTGTGTCTTTCCCCAGAGCACGAGGCTCCAGTAAGTTCTGTCTGTATCAGCCCGGACAGCCACAAAGTCCTGTGCACAACCGCTGCTGGGAATCTGGGCTACCTGGATATCCAGTCCCGGGACTATAACACCCTCATGCGCTCTCACGAGGACTCTGTTTTGGCATTCTCAGTGGAGGGCATTTGGAAGCAGATGGCAACGGTGTCTCAGGACAATACCATCCGAGTCTGGGACCTTGTCTCCATGCAGCAGGTAGGTGAGACAAGAGTCAGTAGGTGTCTCGCATTTATTAATAGTCTGCCTAGTCTCTGTTTGGTCTGGTTATCAAAGCTCCACAGTTCAAGGGCCCTTAAATATCCTCCCTGAAGCATAGGGGGGTACCATGGGCAAGAAATTCTTTGGAAGTATGGAGGTCTGAGCATTTTAGCGTAATGCCTAATTTGGCCTTAGCTTCTAAAGGTATTGTTAAACAGAAATATTTTATTTTCCTCCATCTTTTGAATATTGCTTTTTAACACAAAACATAATATCCAAGGGCTTTATCTAAATGCCCAAAGACCCAGGATTTCACTGGGCTTTAGATCCATTGAGGCAAGATCAGATTTCTATTGGGGGCCACACTCGCGGTGGAGGTCTGAGGCTGTTTTGTTGTTACGTATGGCTGCCAGGTAGAGCTTTATCCAGCTTTGTGCCTGCAGTGTGTCTCTTCCCCGCAGCTGTATGACTTCACAGCTGCAGACGAAATGCCGTGTGCTGTGGCCTTTCACCCTACCCAGCAGATCCTGGCCTGTGGCTTTGATAGCGGGATGGTGCGGACCTTCAGCTTGGCTGCCTCCGATCTCCTGGTAGAGCACAAGTAAGCGCTTGCACCAGGGCAGGTATGGGTCTAACTGGGTGTTCTGGCAAGTGCCACAGTGATAAACATGGAGGTGAGAAAAGTGCTTTTCTTGAGCTCAGCAATCCTCATGTCCCAGCTGAGTGGTTTGCAGGCAGAGAAGGCCTGCTGTGCCAAGGCTCTGGGTGGTAAAAGTCCAAAGTGTGAAGGCTGTGAGGGCTTTCTTTATGACTTCCCGGTGCACAGTTGACCAACAGTAGGAAAGAGCTTGTCCTAGAGAGCAGCTGAACAGGGAGCCCTTGTGAGCCTCGGCATGGGAAGCAGAAGATGCTCCAAAGGGAGAGGGAGCATGTCCCATCCAGGGACAGCTGGAGTCCTGCACTTGCTGCTCAGTTTTCCAAAAAGTTGGAGTGTCGATTGTCCTGGGCTGCTGCAGGCATGAGCATGGTGGGGTCCTCTGCCTGTCCCTGATTATTTTGTTCTCCTGGGTTCTTCATCGTGTTGCACTCAATGTTGCTACTACTTTCTGGGGGTTTGTTTGTGGTTTTGTTTTTTTTTTCTCCTCTTTTTCATGTCTTCTGCGTTCTTTCAGGCAGCACCGCACTGTGATCACTGGACTGACCTTCTCACCAGATGGCAATTTCATGTTCAGCTCCTGTTTGCAGGGAACTCTGGCTCTTTACAGCTGTATGGTGCAGAAAAGCCATGTCCTGAGAGTCCTGGGTAAGACTCTGGGGTTCTGGGTTGCCTTTTTTCTTTTTTTATTAGCACAGACATCCTAGCACCAAAGCCAAACCAGACTCAGCCTACTCAGAGATATTTTCTGACGAACCTTCTGAGCTGTGTCATTTGTGTTTATACGGTATGTGTGAGCAAATCCTAGTGACTGCCAACCCTTCCCTACCCATCCTGGTTCAAATGCTCTCACCTTGCTTGGTGTTATGATTTCATGAATGGGCTGGAATCGCAGAGACTTATTTATGCCCAAGCCCTGACTCTTTCTATTCTGTGGATGTGGAGTTTAATTTGTTTAAACTGGATCATTTCCCTAATCCTGCCTGCAGCACAGCTGCGCAAAGAGCTATGCTGGTGAATGGAGAAGGTGGAGAGCCGCAGGCAGGGGAAGCAGTGCAGGGGCAAGGCAGCTTGAAAACGTCAATGTCGCATTTAATGTATGCTTTTGAAATGAGCTGTGGCAGCACAAGCTTGGGCCGGGAAAGGGAGCTCTGTTATGCAATACAGTACAAAGAGGAGGATCTTGCCCCAAGAAATGTGCAATTGAAGTAGGTGGAGAAAGAATAGGGGCTCAGAGAGATCAGGGGATTTGTCCAAAATCACCCAAGTTTGGTGTCAGTGCTGCAGCTGGACCTTCCCATTTTGACTCTGCTCTGAACCTGTGTTCATTGCCTGGCCATGCTCCAGGGACAGAACAGTGGAATTTTGGTAGTGGAATAAATACAGAGAATTGCTGTGATTTCTGTGGTTTTTAGACCTTTGGGTCTATCTGCCTACCAGACTGACATCAGTGTGGTGGCGTTCAGCACTGACTTCATTCTGTGCAGGGTTCTGACACCCAGGCTGCAGCTGAGATCTCACATTCATAGCTCCTTGTCACAGCTTCTTGTAATGTTAAAAAATAAACACTAAGATCAATTTTATTCCCTTGACTTTGTTCTGCTCTCCTTGAAAACACCGCACATTCAGTCAGGCCATGAGCCATGTATGTAGACCTTGTCTTTGAGGTGGTTCCCTGCATGCTTTAGGTGTTGCAGATAAAATTTGTAGCATCTTCTATGACAGAGGTTGCTTCTTTCTCAGGCCAGAATGTTAGCCCAAGGCTGATTCAAGGGCAGGAGAAGCTGCAGCTACCAGTCAGCAGCACCATCACAGAGTGAGCTGGCTGCAGCGTGGACTTTTCTCCTCTCTTCACTCTCTCTCTCTCTCTCGCTGTGGCCCTCAGGCAATGTGGTAGCCCGGGATGCCGGGAGTGGCCCGGATGCTTTGGTGGTCAGTGGGGACAGCCGTCTCTTGGCCTTCGTGGGTCCCTCCAAGTACATTGTGACTGTGATGGAGGCCTGCTCTCTAGATGAGGTACCCAGCAGGCTCCCCTTGTTCCTGGGGGAGGGTGGGGAGGGGAGGGATCATGGGCTGCAGGGTGCTGTGGGCTGGAGGGGCAACTCCCGTAAGCTGCATCAGATGTGAGAGATCAAGGGTGTTGAGCACCAGCAGTGTTGGAGAGGGCCCTTCCCTGCATAGCAGACACTTGCTCAGGGTGCTTACAATGAGGTTTGTTTTCCATTCTGTGAGATAGGAACAACAAAGTCAAGGTTTATTCTTCTTCAGCTTCATTCCCCTCTAGAAAGATAATTTGGAGAAGTGTAGACTGTCAGCTCTGACCTCTCTTTGTGAGCTGCTCTCCTAGGCGGTAGGGGACATTGCCTGGACCCTGCAGCCCCTCATTAGTTGGGAAGGAAAGAGTCTGGGGGACTCCTTAGCCTCGTGTTAGGAGAACCACAAGAGCAATCCTGAGGCTTCTGCAGTATTTGTTCCAGGACATTTGTTCAGTAGCTCCTTGTTTCACAGCTGCTGAGAGTGGACATCAGCATCCTTGATTTGAACAGCACGGCCTTGGACTCTGCGGTGAAAGTCTGCTTTGCTCCTGTGCCTCAAGGCGAGGTCCTGGTATCTACTTCTTCCAATAAAATCCTTGTGCTTGCTGCAAAAACAGGACGACTGGTGCGAGAGGTAGGACACTATGAAATTCATGCACTGACGTCTTGTGTCATGTGGGGTTTGGGCACCTCATGTCACTGTAGGAGGCTAAATGAGAGAAGAGCTCATCGTAGAGTTCACAGCCTTCAAAGAAACACAAGTGGCAAGCCTGTAGCTATCCTGGTGTGGTCGTGCTCAGGGTGAGCCTGAGCTTGTCTTTGTTTTCTGTGCTGTCACACTCGTGTCCTCTTGCTGAGGCATAAGTAAGGACGTGAACTAGCTCAGTTAATGCTGCTGGTGCCATTTCTTGTCCTCAGGTGTCTCCCGTGCACAAGCTGTCCTGTTCTTCCTTGGCGCTGAGCAAAGATGGCAGGTACCTGCTCACTGCTGGCGACAAAGTTATCAAAGTGTGGGACTATCAGATGCGCTTTGAGATCAACTTCCAGGTACTGCCCACAAGGGGAGGGAAGGAGGTTGGTGTTGCCCTGATCAAGCATTTCTGAATCCCTGGAGAAGAGAGCAGCAAATGGCCTCTGTGTGACTTGGCGCAGGGTCCCCAGTCCCAGTCTGCCCAGCAGCTGAGAAATGCAGCCCTATTCCCACATTGTAATAATGCCATGCACTGAGCACGGGCTGGGGCTGCCAAAGCACCGTGTGTAGTGAGACCCTCTGTGAAGGACAGAGGTAGGTATTGCCTCTGTGCTAGGGACAGAGCCACCCAGAGAAGAAAATGGCTCACCCAGAGTTTCAGAGGTATTGAGAGCTAGGATAAGACCTTGGGGGTTTTCAGCTTCTGCTTTCTTCTCCAGATCAGTGTGGTGAAGGTCAGCCCTAGGTTGATCAACCCTGGGTCTGAGCATTGTAGGTGTGGTGCTGGCCTCCGAGAGGATCTTCTGCTGAGGCGTGTAGACACTGGCTATGCTGGGCAGGGAGTGGAGTAACCACCGTCCTGATCGGACAGGCACGGTGGTGGAGAAGTTCAAGGCATGCTTTCTCCCAGGTGTACATCGGCCACTCGGAGCCAGTGCGCCAGGTGGCTTTCACCCCAGACCAACGGCACGTCATCAGCGTGGGAGATGCCATCTTCCTCTGGGATTTCCTGGCTCTGCCCGCAGAGAGGTCACTCCCAGCCGGGTAAGTGCACAGTGCTGGGCAGTGCCTTCCCCTGCTTCCCCTTACCTTCCCTGCCCCATCCCCTCCTGGTGTAACGCCAGTCTCTGCCTTTCCAGGGCTCATTCCTCTGAGTCTGCTCTGCTGCTGGGAGCAGGTGAGTTTGCCTCTCCTGTGAGTTGCGCTGGCCAGCAGGTTGGCAGCTCTTCCACCTCTGCTCTTCATGGCAGAGGGTAGGGGTTGGGGGTTTTTGGTTCCTTCCCTGAGGGAGTCACATAGCGAGGGGCTAACCAGCTAATTAGCCCCAAAGGACAGTCTCCAATTAACTAGCATCTCTCAGTGGGAGTCTGCCAGGGAGGGGATGTTCTGAGCAGAGCCACTCTGGTTTTTCTGGTAGGTCTTTCAGCTTTTGCCTTCTGTCTTTCCCTGCTTCTATCTCTTCTGTCTTCTTTTTCCCTGCCCTCACTGTCCCTCTCTCCATCTGTCCTTCCTTATCTTGAAGGACAGAGGAGAAGTGGCTTCTCGTGTGTAGGAGGAAGCTGAAGAAATGAGCTTGGAGGTATTACTATCGATCGACCCAGAAGGATGAGAGGATTTTAAGGGATGAAGGAAGTTACACAAACCATTTTCTTTTCACAGAAGGGAGCTCTGAGAAGCTAAAGGATGCCTCTGAGACACCTCGGCAGACAGTGCCTCTTCCATTGTTGTCCTCGCCACCATGTTTAGATGTCAGCTCTGTCCACCAAGCGGGATGTCAAAGTAAGAGGAACTGCTTGTAGGAAAGGGGAAAATTAATCTTGTTTTAGGGAAAACTCCTTGCCTACTTCAGCAGCATTCTTGGAGCCGTCCCTGCCTGTAATCCCCTTCCCGCAGACTGACAGACCAGTCTGCACTTTCCTTCCCCTAACGTGGACAAAGCCAGCCAAAGGTGTTGGGGTTCAGCACCACTTTATCCTCTGCCCTCCTGTGTAGACTAAGCTGCTGGCACAGCTGCTCTGAGGGCTATGGTAAATACCTTGCTGGACATACCCAGGTGTTGTGGTTTAACCCCAGCCAGCAACTAAGCCCCACGCAGCTGCTCGCTCACTCCTCCCCAGTGGGATGGGGGAGAGAATCAGAAGGGTAAAAGTGAGAAAACTCGTGGGCTGAGATAAAGACAGTTTAATAGGTAAAGCAAAAGCCAAGCACGCAAGCAAAGCAAAACAAGGAATTCATTCACCACTTCCCATGGGCAGGCAGGTGTTCAGCCATCTCCAGGAAAGCAGGGCTCCATCATGCATAACAGTTACTTGGGAAGACAAATGCCACCACTCCGAATGTAACCCCCTTCTTTCTTCTTCCCCCAGCTTTATATGCTGAGTTTGATGTCAGATGGTCTGGAATATCCCTTGGGTCAGCTGGGGTCAGCTGTGTCCCCTCCCAACTTCTTGTGCACCCCCAGCCTATTTGCTGGTGGGGTGGGGTGAGAAGCAGAAAAGGCCTTGACTCTGTGTGAGCCCTGCTCAGCAATGATGAAAACATCCCTGTGTTATCAACACTGTTTTCAGCACAAATCCAAAACAGAGCCCCTTACCAGCTACTATGAAGAAAATTAACTCTATCCCAGCCAAAACCAGCACACCAGGAGGAAATACCTGCTTTTCCCTCCACGTAACAGATGGGGTGTTACACAGAGCAGGAGAATGACACTGCCAGAATCAAAGGGTTGGTCACACATGAAGCAGTCCTGAAGGACATGGATGGCTCTGTCCTCCCACTAATTTTTCTATTCAGGTATTTTCTCCGAGTCAGACAAAGAGGAGGAAGCAGGCCTGCCAGGCAGCGGCAGGATGGTGGCAAACGGAGACGAAGATGCCTCGGTCCTTGTGGTGGAGTCGGTCAGAAATGAGGAGCTTGTTGTGAGGCCCAAAGTAAGGCAGGAGAGCTCGAGGTCTTCTGGAGAATCAGCAAATGGTAAATCAGGAGTATTCCCTTCTTGTACAGAGCTTGGCTCCTTTGGAGCATGATGTGTGCAGGCCTGCATGGCAGCTTGGTCTACCCCTGAAAAATAAAGATCATTATTAATATGGTACAGATAGATGTGGACATGTGCTCTGAGTTGCGAGACGAAGGGCAGCGATGTGTTCCTTGGGGCTCTTCCCTTGGTTGTGATTTACCAAGGGAAGTCAGTATTGAGGTAAACTCACATTGGTCCCTAAGACTGCTTGTTTTTCTGGCTCTTTCCCTGCTGCTGCTTCTAGGCACACCGGAAGCCCCTCTTCAGCTTGGAGCCAATATCATCTCCAAGTGGCACGTTCTATTAAACCCAGCTGAAATTAAAGCTCCCAATGTCTCTATTAATAGATGCACAGCCTCAAAGCTGCAGCAGTTTGTGGCGAGCTGCCAGAAGCAGGCAGCTGCCAGCACTCAGCCCCAGGCAGGACTTGTTGGAAAGCTTCAACATAAAACTGTGCCTCTGCTGCTCTCATTAAAGACCTCTTTCTAGCTGTGTGGCTTATGCTTTTGCAGTGATGCCCAGGGTATGCAGCATGGATGCCTTAGGCTGTTTGCAGTGTGGTGTGGCTGAGCAGGATGATGGGAGGAGATGGATGTTCCTCCTTTACTCATGAGAAGCTGATGGTTTTCCTATGGCCAATTGTGTAGGAGCACACGTGATGCTGCAGTCTGATTTTTGCCATGTGTGTGTGTATGCATGCACATATGTGGCATCTGAAGAGACAGCAAGCCACAGCCTAGCTGCTGCTGCTCCCAAACTGTTCCCAGGAGCAGCATCCCATAGGTACTCTTTTCTTCTTTGTATGGCAGAACCCAGAAAGGAGACCCAAAGTCCCAAGTCCCAATGCTCCGTCCGCCCAGATTCCTACCGCCATTTCAATCCTCGCTTTAAGGCATCGGTGCTCCCCCAGGTGAGAGTTGTACCAGGGCTGATTACCTGGGCAGGTGGCAAACGGGCATTTTGGGGCTGGGGTAGGTGGATTTTCCAAATTGTTTCCATTTTGTTCTCTGTTTGAAAGCAATTTGTGAAATATACCCCGGGCCTGATGTTCATTTAGAAACTCCTAACATTAGTTCCCCTTTCTCCTCTACATGCAGCTCTTTCCAGACTAGTAAAAAGTGAGTTGTGATCAACTCTTTTTCTGTTCAGCAAATCTGCATACATTTTTATTCAAAAGAAATGGAAATGGCATGTGCTGTTGAAAGTGAAAGACGAGTGAGCAATGGAGTGATTCATTGTGCACCCATATTTGCGAGCAGATGCGTTGGCAGAGCAGCTGGGGAAGGCAATCCATCGAGCATAGTGAAGACAGTCAAGGCACAGCCTTTGCTCTGTTAACAAACAGAGCAATAATAAAACAGAAACTTAACTCAACATTTTCCTAAGCTCTGCTGTTCATGGTGCTGGGAGAAAAGCTACATTCAGCTTGCATCCTCAATTCTCTCCTCTGTCCCTCCACCTGGTAGAATTTTCGCCCCCCAGTGTCTTTCCTATTGAAACATCTACAAAGTCAGCAAAACCCATTGAACTCTCTCCCAGCAGGATTAGCAGCTGCTCATCGGCTGGGCAGTTGCTGCCAGCCTGTTTTGTGCCCCATCTGAAAGCATCTGTGCCTGGTTTTGCTGGTGCAGTTTCTCTTCTGTGTGTATAAGTGTGTGCTTTGGTATTCATCTGTTGATGTGTTGAACTGGAATTGTGTGAGTATTGGCATGTATTTCTGTGTTGTGTGTGTGAGGATGTGCGTGTGCTTGCACACACGCTTCTTACGTGGGCATTGAATGTACTTGACTGGGCCATCCTTCTAGAGCTTATTTTAAGCCAGTGTCTATTTTTCTTGCAGAGTTTCTTACGTCCTCCAGCTGGCAGTGAGGTCTTGAAGCTGAAAGCAGTGATCGGCTACAATGGGAATGGCAGAGGGAATATGGTGTGGAACCCAGACACAGGTACACCGGGAAGGCTCTGGAGGGGCGGGAGGTGTGTGTACAGAGCAGGTTCTTTGCATTGGTAAAATCCAGTAACACTTCTTTGCTATTGGCAAACATTACTTGATATGGGCAGACTCGGGCTTCAGCTGAGTGGATAGAGCAGAAGGGAAAGCTCTCACAAAGGCCATCTTACCACCTTTTTCCAGACTGGAGTAGTGCCCAACAGCTTTGCTTTGCTCAGGTTAAGGGAAGCGAGATTTTACTCCACTCTCGACCTGATGGGAAGGATGCTGACAAGCTGTGTCGAAGAGTCTGTTTTTACATATTACTGAAAAAAAGAACTTTCCTGAATTGTAGGAATTGTAGGTAGGTAGGGGGTGCAGTATGTGAAGCCTTTACATGAAAACATCCCGTCTCCTCCTTTTCTGTTAGGCTTCTTTGCCTACACCTGTGGCTGCATCATCGTGGTTGAAGACCTGCACTCGGGATCACAGAATCACTGGCTTGGCCATGCAGAGGAGATCTCTACACTTGCTGTCAGCCATGATGCCCAGGTGGGGCAGACTTCTGCTGCTCCAGGCTGGGTTTTGTCTGTGTCACTTTGGGCTAAAGGAATATCACAGACTAAAATCCCAATTGTCTGTTCCTTCTTCTGCCTGCTGCATGGAGACCTGGGGTTAGGGAAATACGATAAATGGTTTTGGAGCCTAGCTATCCGTTGTGCTGGTTCAGTGTGACAGTAAAGGGTGCTCCCTTCCTCTGGGTGGTGCTACCATTCCCTCCTGCTGTCAGCTGATGGTTCTCACAGAATTTTCCATTTGCCAACCACACCACTTTAATTTGAGACTAATAGTTGCTAAGACTAACTAGTGAAGTGTTCTCTACTTACCAAGGTATCAGTGACAACATATTGTTCTGTTAGGTTCTTGCCTCTGCCTCGGGAAAGAAGAATGGAGACTCCTGTTGTCAGATCTGCATCTGGAATGTCCAGGATGGGGTTTGCACAGCAAGTCTCTTCCATCACAAGACACAAGTACAAGCCATGGCATTCTCTCGGGATGATAGATTCCTTGTTACCCTAGGTGAGTACACCCATAACACCAGGTGTGGGTGCAGGAGTACACCCTAGAGTGGGCAGCTCATGGGAGGTAGATGTGTAATACCTGTGAGATACATACCAGGCTTATGGGTATGAAGCTGTTGCTTGGTAGCTTTGGGGCAATGGATAATCCAGCGTGTAAAACTGCAAGTGATCTCGGGTCCTCCTGGGAGTGGCCGCCTGCAGAGGTACCCTTTACAGCTAAGCATACTTCTAGGGCACTGTTGGCAGCATTTCGAGGGGAAGCACGCACCCTATACAGCTGAGCATGTTTCCAGGGCACTGTTGGCAAGGTTTTGAGGGGAAGCATGCACCCTGTACATCTCAGGCACAGGCATGAACGCTGGGCTCCCCCCAGCTCCTTTTCAGTTCTTTCTCATTGCCCCAGCTAGCTTGTTTATCTTGAAGTTACAGCTTGCTTCTCCTGGCTCACTAGTGCTTGTTAAGCCCGTCTAAATAGTTTTCAGTTACTATATATAGTGTCCAAAGGGAAAAGCCTTCTTCTGGACTTCTTATTGCTGCTTAGGTGGAATTGCATAGAAGTAGCCAGGCTTCAAACTGTGAGCCTCCTGCCAGGCAGCGATGCCAGCACAAGACGGATGCTCAAGCTGTCTGTTTTGTTTAGGCAGGGGACATTTAAAGGACAAATATGCAATTAGTAAGTTCTTGTTTTGCATGAGAGAGGACCTGTGGAGCAGGCGATACACTCTCTCTGGGCTGGTGAGTCTGCCCTTGGAAAAAAGCAAGCTTTGCTGGAGAGAAAGAGAGCTTTGTGCTCTCCATAGAGCAGCGTGGGAGAGAAGCCCTCCTCCTTCAGCTCCAGTCTGGGCTGCAGAGAAGAGAGAAGCTGAAAGTCTTCACTGAGCTTGTGGAGCCTAGGAAAGGCAGCAGGACAGCACTGTCCTCTGGAGCCATCTGGGAGCTGGGGATGTTTGCCATCACCAAGGCCAGTGCCTTCTGCTGCCACCCAGATATGGTGGCTTCCATTAACATCAGCTCCCATCTCAGCTTTGACCTCAGCAGAGGTAACATCCCTTCCTTATTCGAGTGCACGGTATCACTGGAGGGCTTGTGTGGGGCATGAGTTGAGGTTTGCAGTAGCACCTAAGGATGTAGAAACAGCAGAAAACCTGCTCTGCCTGCTGAAATCCCTACCATGCCAGCCATTGGCTGGTCCAAACACTGGCTGCAGACCCCGCTGCAGGGCCAGATTTGCTACAACCTCTAGCATGAAGCATTGGGCCAGTTATATCAACTCAGATGAGGACCCATCATGTGCAGCTTTTGCTGAGCGTGCAAGGAGCCATGTCAATGCCTGGGATGGTGTTCACCGCAGTTGTCTCCAAACAACTGGACAAGGGAGTGATTCGGTTGATGTGTGTGTGTACTGTGTATGCTTGCAAGCATCCTGAGGCTGCAGAATTTCCTCCTGCTGTCTTTCATGTTCTACCTAGGGGACTACAGTGATCAAACCATTGCTCTGTGGAATACCTACACTTATGAACTCATGTCATCGACTTGTATCTCGGAGCCAGTCCATGACGTGGCTTTTAGTCCTCTTTCTCACAGAGAACTGGCCTGCGTGGGGAAGGGAGCCGTGATGTTTTGGCTGTTGGAGCAGCAGGGATCTGATGTCAACCTCAAGGTAAACCTCAGTTTTACCTTCTTTTAAAATTTCTGTTCAGCATCTCTGACTTCTTTTCCAAGCCCCTGGTGAGTGCAATGGAGGCTCTGCCCCTGCAGGTCTGTAATAGCTGATGATTTCTCTTGGTGAGATGATGTTGGCTGGCTGTGAGTGGCTTTCAGTTGTATTTGAGGCATTAACTGCATGAATTGAGGGTAGGAGGAGGGTTTGGGTTTTTTTTCTGAGGTGGGTAAGCACCATATTCTCTTTGACATTTCTGGTTTATGTGCTCCAGCAGGTTCATCGGGCCCCTGCCCCGGACATGTTAGGGCCGGTGGAGCTGACCTCTCTCTGTTATGGTGCCGACACTCTTCTTTATAGTGGCACCAACTCAGGCCAGATCTGTGTGTGGGACACTGAGACTAATTGCTGCTTCATGATGTGGGAGGCTGACGAGGGCGAGATTGGTAGGTGCAGATGCCCTGAGTGTTTGTCAGGGCTGTAACAGGGAACTCATTAGGAAAGATGAGCAATGAGCTTGCAGACCTCTGATTTCAGCTGTGCTCAGAAAACCAGTTTGCTGTGTTGGATGCAAGATGCATGGGGTGGCAATGGATCTGTGACCTGGGTTTCCTTGGTGTCCTGGATTTCCTGGGGCATTTACCTCTAGTCTGTAAAAACACTGGGTATGGGGCTGTAGAAGACCCTGACTGCCCTGCCCGAATGAATCAGTGGCCTGGCTGTCAGGAGCACACTTTGGGTGATGGCTGAGAGCGGTGGATATTCACGGGTGCCCTTCATGTTCCCCTGTGGCCTCCCAGGTGTGCTGGTGTGTCGGCGCAACAGGCTGGTGAGCGGCAGCAACGCGAAACGCATCCGCCTGTGGGCAGTGGCCGCCGTGCAGGAGCTGAGGCTGAAAGGTCCTGATGCCAGGTAGGAGGTCATGGCCCCAGTGTCCCCACTGTGCTCGTGCCCATCTCACCGTGCTCTTGAGATGCTCTTCCCCTCATCTGGCAGCTCCCAGGACCTGTTGAGAGGTGGCTTTTCGTGGACAGACATCGGCTGTGCCTGCAACCACGCTGCTGCTGTTGCTCTTCATCCTTAGCTTTCCTCTCCATCCTGTGACTACTGATTCTTTCTGTCTGGATCTTTTTACTGAATTTTTGCCGCAGGTAGCTGAACCCTCTTAATACTGGAAATGAGTGGAGTTTATCATGCCTGAAGTTTGTGTCAGTGATTTGTAGGAACTCCTTTAAGAGAATTGGGGAAAATACATTGCCTTTGTTTCTTGCGCTATTGCATCCCGTTTTCTTTCTTTCCTATAAAAAGATGGTTGCAGTGCAAATGCAATGGTAGTCACTGTTCAATGTACAGGAGCCCCTCGTTGTACCATTTAGCTGCAAATACATGACTGGGCTCATTAGAAAATTACATTTAAAGGAGACAGAGTGGCTGTTCCAACAGTTGAGCCAGTCCTTCTCACATCCTCCTTTCCTCCAGGTCTAGCTCAGTCCTGCTAGAATATGAGATCACCCTTGACGGGACAATAGTCACTGCAGCCTTTGATGACTCTCTAGAAATGGGAATTGTGGGCACCACGGCAGGAACCCTGTGGTACATCAACTGGACAGAGAGCACAAGCATCCGACTAATCAGCGGCCACAAGAACAAGGTTAGAGGGGCTGGGCTGGAGTGGTTTGTCCCACAGAGCAGCGAGTGCTGTGTGTGCTGTCCATGCCCTGGGAAACATGTGTGGGCTGCAGAAGCATTCCCTGGTCTGGCCATGGGAGAGGTCAGGGAGCTGCAGGCCTCGCTAGTGCTGACGGGACGACATGGGGGAGTGTAGAGAGAAATGTGCACACTGAGGAGTCCGACATCAAGAAGTCTGACCTCATCCACTCTAGCATTAGGTGTTTAACAGCCTCAGTCTGGGAGCAGCTGTGGGCCTTTCTGCTGGAGCAGAAGAATGTGGTTTGCAATCGCTAAGGCTTCATTCCTGAGTGCTGCGACTTCTGCCTGCCTTCCATTTGCTAGCTGGGCATTCATATTAGATAATGTTTTCTTTGCCTAAAAAAACTCCCAAACCAAACAGGTGAAGAATAACTGTTTCGAATTTTGCTGTTGTTTTGGGGTATCTTTATGCTACAGAAAAAAGATTTCAAATGGTACAGGAGAAGGTATTTTACTTACACCTACATTGCGTAGTGCCTGGTTCCTAGCTTTGGGGTTAGGTTTACTGGCTTCCATTACAAGCCTAGTTGTCAGCCCAAGATTTAAGGACAAAACCAAAGCACCCCACCTTCCTTTACATCTGGGGCTTCTTGTCTGGTGTCTCCCATGAGAGGGGTCCTGTGGGATGAGAAGGCAGAGGAGCTGATATCCTCTAGGCTGTGGCATTTGTAGGGCCCCTGTTCCCCATCTCCATTCTCGGTGCAGGTGACCGAAGTGTGCTTCAGTCCTGACGAGACTCACTGCGCAACATGCGGGGAAGATGGCAGTGTGAGGATTTGGTCTCTGGGCAGCATGGAGCTGGTGGTACAGTTCCAGGTGCTCAACCAGGTAATGGTTTGTAGTATGTCAATCTCTTCATCTTGGCAGAGGGCACAGTCCACTGCTTGGGATTGCAAGGACTGCTGTGTCCTCGCAGAGTAGACTAAAGCTGGAGAAATACTTGCAGGTGGAACTTTTAGTGCACTCAACTGCACAATCTTGCTGTCTTCACTGTGTCATTTGGTCTCTGCCCTGGTTCCTTTGCAGAGCTGTCAGTGCCTGGCCTGGAAGCCTCGTCCCATCGTTGTGTGGGGAGCTGAGAGCCAGCATGTAGTGGCAGGGTACAGCGATGGCACTATCCGCGTGTTCAGCATTTCCAGGACAGAGATGGAGCTGAAAATGCACCCCCATGCCGTTGCACTGACGGCAATTGCCTACTCCACAGACGGTGAGGCTGCCTGTTATAACAGCGGGGAGACATTTCCTCAGGGAGCATGGCTTGGTTGTGCCTGGGTTACCCTGACCTCCAGCCACACTGCGTATTGGCGACCTGCCTGAAAACCTGGGGCCAGGGAGAGCCAGAGAACTGAGCTTTGGTAGCTCTGCCAGCTGAGCATGTGGTAAATGGGACACGGGAAGTATATTGGTAATGGTATAGCAAAGGGGTTCAGGTACAAGCATCATTCCTTTGTGTCCTCCTGCTTACAATCTGCAGTGGCTGTTCTTCAGTGTGGTGTTTTAGTGAGTGTCTAAGGCATCTCATCTTACCCAGCCCTTGACTGAGATGGTCCCAGCCTTTCAAGGTGTTTTGGGACACTGGTATCCCATGATCTTGGACCTTTCTTTTATGGGCTTTTTCTTCTCCTACAAGAAGTGTCCCATTCTTTTCTCTACTCTGCCCACAGGAGAAATGATCTTATCAGGGGGCAAGGATGGGCTCGTTGCTGTCAGCAGCCCTCGAACTGGAATGACTATCCGCATCCTCACTGACCACAAAGGCTCCCCCATCACTGTTCTCCAGTGCACCAGGAAGCAGGTGAGGTCTCACCCTCTGTCCTGGTGCTGTGCAGGAGCAAGTCCCCCATGTGTCACTGCACAGCTGTGGGAAGCAGCATGCCTGGGTCGCTCAGTGAGTTTGCTTCTGTGTCCCTTGCTTTTCCTCTTCGGGCCCCCATCCCCTCCAGTAACTTCTGTTCAGTTTTTCTAGGGATGTCTTTAGTGGGGTAAAGCTGCAGGCGTTGCAGGTGCAACCCTGAGCAAGGCTGTGCCTGTGGGCGGGGGGACCTTTGGTGGCTGTTGTAGACACACTGCACACAGATGTGATGTATGCCTGTGCCACAGGCTCTCGGAGAGCAGCATCCCTTGAGAGCAGCCCAGGCTTTGAGCTTTCAGTCCCTGTGACCCTGAGAAAGGGCTCAGTGTGCTTTCCCTGCTTTGGTCCTTGGCAGCCTGGCCTCCTGTGTATCTGGCTCTTTGTACAGTTCCTCTGTGGAGCTAGGAAGACTTGGTTGTGCAGCAGTGTGATGGTTTTAGCATCTCCTTTGTCCTTCTCTTCATGGAGAGTCTTCTTCCTTTGCGCAGCAGAAATAAGAATAATTTTGCCAAAGTTCTCGGGCTTTGAAATCATCCACACTGCAAGGCTATGTTCCCTGGTAATTCTAGAATTAGGAGATCCTCCTTGGTTTTAGGTGAAGGACATCGTTAGGGGACACATGGTATCTGCAAGCACTCCCCTAGGAGATGTACAGATCCAGAGGGCGGCTGGGGAAAGAGATCTGTGTCATTCAGGCTAGGCACTCACCCCTCCCCCAGCAGCCTCTTCCACCAAGGCTTTCAGCCCGGAGCGTGCCACTGGTTCCGGTACCACGGCTTCCTTGTCCTATTTTATTGTGATAAGTGACTTTAAGCACTGTCCAAATGGAGGTTAATCCTGGTGTCAATCTCCTATGGCATAAGGCCTGTGTTCCCACAAGCTCCTGCCCCACACTAGCTCTAGTGGCAGCTTTCTCTAAAGCTTCTGTACTGCCAGAGTCACAGTGTTGCATTTATCTTCCATAGTACCGTGACTTTGGGGTGGAAGGAGGCGAGCTCTGGCTGGCCACCAGCTTGGACCGGCGGGTCAGCGTCTGGGCCTCCGACTGGCTGAAGGACAAGTGCGAACTCCTTGACTGGCTCAGCTTCCCGGCTCCCGCTGACCCCAAGGTGAGCATGATACCTGCCAGCCCCTGCCTGCTCGTGGCATGGGTCTCTGCACTAGCTGAGCTGGAGGAGGATGCCTCAAGGCTCTGAGTGGGACAGGGCCAAAGACAAAGTGTGTGCTTAGGAAAGTCATCGTCGTTAGTTCTGCTGCTTGTAGAGTATCTTGTTAATGCACCTTCTTGCATGTTGAAAGGCAGTGGGAATCATAGCAATGCCTTACCACCGGGAAGCACTGACTTTGTAAGTGTGAGGAGTCAAAAACTGCATCTGCAAAGAGCTGACACCCCTGTGCTATGCAAAACAGAGCACAGGCAGCAGTGAGCACAGTACGTGGAAGAGAGACCTAATTATGAGCATGCTGCTAACTTTGACACTCCCAAAGAGCATGAATATTCAGAGCCAGGAGCCCAGTGACGGGTTCATAGAGCCAAGTACTCTAGCCCTGTGTGTCTGTGATGCTTTGCAAAACTCTTTGGCTCCAACCCAGGTGTGAGATTTGGGCAGCAGGACATCTGCTAGAAAGGGAGGAGGGTCTGTATCGGAGAGGACATGGAGATGGTCCCCAGTACACATGACAATGGCATGCAGAAGGGAGCTGGGTCTTTTTGGGAGGCAAGCAGTGGTGCCTCAGCCTGCCACCCTCAAGGCCAAGCACCATCCAGGCCCATACAGCAGTTGGGTTCTGTCAACGGTTCTTCTGTTTGTTTCCAAAATGATGGATTTCCTCTCCATGAAGAAAACTCACTACAGGTCTCCCCACAGTGAACAGGGGAAGGATTGATCTTGCATTCACTACTGAAGATCTATCTTCTGGGCCCTATTTTCTTGTGTTAAATCAGTCCATAACCCAATCTCACCTTCAGGCCCACGTAGCAATAATGCCTTGGTGGAAATTCAGCCTGTTGGACCCTCATGTGTTGTGCTCCTATGACAGCAAACAATTTGCTTCAGGTTTCCATGGCAGTGTGTGGTTGCTCCTTGCTTTTCCATGAGCATGTCTGAGATGGCAATGCAAGAGGGAGGAAACAGCCTCCATCATACTAATTTGCCACTGCTCTGATACCTGCAGCCTAAGTGCTGGTGTCCCTCCATGCTGTCCTTTTGTCCCTCACTGTTGGGTCGAGCTGGAGAAGCTAGCCTCAATTTTGTCCCCTTTGGTTTCCCTCACCAGGGTCTTGGCAGCCTCCCACCCAGCCTGGCTGCCTTCTGCCCTTGGGAACACGGTACCCTCGTCTACATTGGCTTTGGGATGCAGAAAGAAGCCTTGTTTTACAGTCTGCGCAAGAAACAGGTACCCGCCTGTGCCCTGCCAGGGCAGTGCGAACCCTCCTCTTCTGCTGCAGGGCTGTGGCCAAGTCCAACGAGGTGCAGTGGAGGGGAGGCAGTGCTGCTCTGTGTGTAAAGCCAAGTCTGAAGGTTTGGGGTGGGCTCAGGCAAGCAGCTGCTCAGGGCAACAGCTTTTCATCTCAGAAACTCCAGAGTCTGGCCCAGGTAACTGGTGAGCGGCACGGCCCTGCCCCTGCCTCTGGCTGGGTCTGGGCAGGCTGCCAGTCCCTTCTGCTGCCCTGCTGCCTTTCCATCCGACTGGAAGGGAAGGCGTTTGCTTTCAGGAGCACTAACGGTCTCTAAATCATTGAGTCGAGTCTCCTCTGGAAACTCAATGCCTTTGGCAGGTTTCCGAGCTCTGAGAGGCGTGCTGTGCATGTTAGCCTCCCCTTTGAGAGGAGCCCTTTAGCCTCCTAACAACTGTCACTGCAGCAGCTCTGGTCTCCCAGCTTCTCATTTCTGAGGTGTTGGTGTGTATCTCTTGCTGGAGCATAGGTAGTTGAGAAGATCTCCTTGCCGTACTTTGCCACATCACTCAGCCTGTCTCCAGCAGCGCGCTTCATGGCTGTCGGCTTCGGCGGTGAGTACTGGAGGGTGCCGCGGGCTCTGTTGCCCAGGCTTCCTTGTCTCCGGGTCACCTTTGGTTGGGAGGGATCTCCCCTTCTTCCTGCTAGTGGCGGGGGAAACCAAGTGTACTTTTTCCTTTAACGTGCACACACACCAGCCCATATCCTTGGACCCTGGGAGCTGTGGTTCTGGGACTGTGGGCAGGGTATGTGTCAGGCAAGGAGAAAGCTCTGGGAGACTCATAGGTCAGAAATGAGATGCATGAGCTCAATCGTGTTTGTCAATGAGCAGGATTTGTCACTCGAATGACTTCCTGGGGTTATGGGCTGTCTTCATCTCTGTGGCTGTGTGAGCTACAGCCTGAGAGGCAGAAGGGACCTTCCCACAGCACGGGGACAATCAGCGCCCTTCTCCTGTCAAGGACACCTTGCTCCTGTAGCTGTTTGTGTCTGCCTGGGGAGGCAGCACTTATGTCCATCCTGCTCTGACAGCGGCTCTCGAGGGTGGGGTGAGCTCCACACCTGCCCCAGAGCTGTGGGGCACCTGCTGAGCCCAGGACCAGGTGCTCTGGGTGGGTGTGAGATAGCAGAGCTGCTGTTAATTGCCTGCTTGCTTTGGCAAGAAGCTGTCCCCTGTTGCTCAGCTTGTTGACTCGCAGCTCAGCAGGGGCGAGAGGGCCCAGGGGCGCAACTGGGAATGGTGCTCCTGGCAGGGACAAGCCCCATGGCCGTGGAGCCTCCTTCCCCTGGCACCGAGCTGCCTCCTTTCCTCACAGAACGGCTCCTCAGGCTGCTGCACTGCCCCGCCAGCGATGCACAGGACTACGCTGGCCATGATGACACAGTCCACCTCTGCCGCTTCTCCCCCTCCGGCCGCCGACTCCTCACGGCCTCCCACAGCGCCGTCCTCGTCTGGGAGCTCGCAGGCCCCCCTGGACCAGCGGCACTTCTCCAGCGCGGGAGGAAGGCTGGGGCCAGGCCCCAGCTCCTAGGCGAGGCCCCGGCTTAGGCCTCAACCAGGCCCCAGCTGCGGGTTGCTGGGGCGGGACGCGGCGGCGGGCCCGCAGGCCAGGCCCGGGCGGTTGCGGGATGCGTGGGTTTTTTGTTTTGGTTTTTTTTTTTCCTTTGTTTTGTTTTTGTTTCTTGTTAATAAAACATAGAAAGCGGAAGGCAGGAGGTCTGGGAGTGCTGCGCGCCGCCCCCGCTCGGCAGGGGGCGCTACTCTGCCCGCGCCGCTCTGCG
>NW_010972660.1:570367-586004 GCF_000737465.1 Haliaeetus leucocephalus
CGGCGGCCCCGGGAGCAGCGGCGGCGGCGCCGCCATGAAGCGGGACGTGCGCATCCTCCTGCTGGGGGAGGGTAAGGCGGGCGGGGGGGTGGGCTCCTGCGGCCCTCCGGGCGGCCCGGGGCCCGTAGGGTGCCACCCGGCACCGGGAGGGCTTCGCCTGCGGGGGAGGCCGGGGGGGAACGGCCGGGCCTGCCCGTGGCCCCGGCCCCCGGGGTGGGGGGGAGCTGGCGGCGCGGGAGACGTGTCGCCCACTGTGGACGGTGGCAGTGCCCTCCGGCCGCCGTTGCCAGCCCCGCGGGCTCCCGTTTCTGGCGGCTCCTGCGGGCGAGGCCCTTGCCGTGGGCTCCCTCCAGCAGCCCCGGTCTCCTGGCCGTGGGCGAGTCGGGCTGAAGCGCCGCACCGCTTTACCGGCCTCCGCCCCGAGGTCTCCCGCAGGGCAAGGACACCGACGTCCCCTTCGCCCTCGGACCGAACCGCCCCGGGTCCCGCGGGTGTGACTGAGGCCGGCCGCTGCCCGCGGCCCACTCAGGCTCTGCCGAGCCGGTGCCAACGTCTTCCCTTACTTTCCTAGCCCAGGTGGGGAAGACATCTCTGATCATGGCTCTGGTGGGCGAGGAATTTCCTGAAGAGGTGAGTGTGAGGGGCACGAAGACACCCCTGGGCCCCCTCGCTGGGTGCCCGGCCAGGCATCTGTGGGACGGCTCTGTCCCGAGTGGCATTAGCCAGAGGCGAGATGTTTGGGAGGTGCACACAGCTCCCTGGGGACTGGTGACAGGCACGGGGCTGGTTCATGTGATTTTAAGCCTGTGAGGACCATGTGGAACTTCTGCTGAAATGGTGTTTTCTCCAGTTTGGGCTTTGATCCCTGAGTTGGGGCCCTGTCTGCCCTGGCAAGGGGTGTAGGTACCTCCCAGGGCCCTGCTCCCCACAGCCGCAGCCAGCATGCTGCAGTTGGGGGTCTCTGTGTCCACCAGCATAGCAGGCCGTGGGGCCCAGCCTTGCCTCGCGCGGCAAGGCCGTTTGCTCCCCAGCTCTGGCCTCGCTACAATGGCATTGGCACAGAGCCCTTGGAAGGGGTTGAGCCAAGTTCCCTGCCCTTCTGTGCCCATCTGGAGATGGGCTTGGTGCTTTGAGCTGGGCTATCTGTGAGGAACAGCATCCAGCCTGCCTGCGCATGCCCTTTGGAGCCTCCATCTCAGTGGCTCACAGTCCCATCGTAGTTTGGATAGGGAAACAGGATTGGTCTGGCTGGGCATGTTTGCCCTGTGCTGTTAGGTGGCTTCTCCCGCTGCCCATGAGCAGATGGTGCCCTCTGTGACGTTTGCACTGGGAAGCATCAGCTCTGGGTGCCTGGGGGAGGATCAGCTCTGCACACCTTCCCGTACTCTCACAGCAAAGCCCGGACAATCAGCTTAGTGCTTCTCCCAGCTGCCAAGAGGTCAGGCCAGAGAGCTGGGGGAGTGCTGAGGGCTTATCTCCAGAGCTGTAGCAGGGGCGGCAGCGCTGACTTGTCTGAAAGATGGCTACCCCGGCAGGACTTGGTGCCATCAAGAGCTGTGTCTCGAGGAGGGGCTTGGGTCTTGGGGCTGGGAGGCAGTTGGAGGTTTCACTGCAGGGATGCTGGATGTACTGTAGTGAGCCACAGCAGTGGCTGCAGCAGTGGCCAGCGATCTGTGGTCTGGAGCTTATCCCACCCTGGCAGGGGAGGTTGCCGGGTAGTGGTCATGCTGGGATCTGAAGTCCCTTGTCACCCATCCTCTCGGTTGCGTTTGGCATGGCTGGCTGGACCAGAGTCTGCTGGCTTTGCAGGTGCCCCCTCGAGCGGAGGAGATCACAATCCCAGCTGACGTCACCCCTGAGAAGGTCCCCACACACATAGTGGACTACTCAGGTAGGGCCCTGTCCCTCCTCGCTCCCTGCCGGCCTCGTTTTTCCCCTTCTCTCCCCAGCTGAGGGGAGTGGGAAGGGGTCCCTGCTGCCGGGGACGGTTGGTGACAGCTCTCTTCTCCATCCAGAGTCAGAGCAGACAGAGGATGAGCTGCAGGAGGAGATCGCTAAGGTGAGTGGGGCTGGACGGGGGTGTTGCGGGGCAGGAGGCTATGGTGCCTGTAGCCCTGCAGCCCGTGAGTGATGTGTGGCTTCTTGCACTCCCCATTAGCTGCCTGGAGATGTGCAGGCAATTGGTTATCTGTGGATTAGTGCTATGAGTTTGTTTAGAGGTTTGTTTAATCCTTCTCTGTCTTGTAAGCTGTTGTATGTGGCTTGTCCTGGTCCTCCGGGGAGCCTCCGGAAGGAGAGCGGTGGGGTGCAGCTCGCTGCCCACCAGGAGGTGGAGGAGGCTGCTGAGCAGATGATGTGCTCTTAGCTTCAGGATGTTCCCAACAAGCTCAGAAGAGGGGAGAAGCAGTTGCTGAGCTTGGGCAAGACCCCCCTGCTCCCTACGTTAGGTCCCTGTGGCTGCCTGATGAAGCAGTGGCACAGAGGAGTTGGTTTGGAAGCTGGAGTGCTGGACAGGGAGGGATGAGGGCTCCCACATCCCTCAGAGCAGCTATGGAGGAATAATCCAGCCGTCCGGCTGTGGTGGGCCCAGCTGCTCTTCTCTGCCATGGGATTAACCTCGGCTCTGTGCAGAGGAGGACCTCTTGATTGTGGATAATAAAACTGTCTCTCCTCTGTGCATCTCATGGGAGCAAAGCTATTTAATCTCTCCACCTCGGTGGCTAAGGGCCAAGGAGGTGGGCTGGTGGGCACGGGGTTCCTGCTCCCTCCACCCAGACAGTAAGAGTATACAGAAGCTTAAAATGGCTCCAGGAAATCCTGCCTAAACCCTTGTGTGTCGTCGGGATTAGCACTAAACTCTCTCCTGAAAGGGCCAGTGATCCCTCCTGTCTGCTTCAAATAAAGCATTGGTGTCAGCGCTGTCTGCACGGGGTCAGGGAGGGGAGGAGGGCAGCGGCCGCCGGCCCAGCACAGGGCATGGGCAGAGCCATCACGAGGGGGACAGTGAGGTGTGGGAGCGGGGAACCGGGGTGTCAGGCGTGGAGGCAGATGTGCTCATGGCAGCTCCGGAAGCAGAGGAGCCAGTCTTTGCTTCAAGCAGCCCATTGTAGAGCTCGTGTTGACAGCAGGCGAGTCGTTGCTGTTGGAGGGCTGTGTGTACGTGTGCGCGCTCACGCGCGCTCAACTGCTACTGCCGGGTTTCCGTGCAGGCATGACAGCGGCACGTGGGGCTGGAGCTGCCTGGCCGCGGGGCCGGCTTGATGGCTGTCAGGGCTATGCCTCAGGCTCAGACTGCCTCCCCCCTGCAGTGGGTGCACCACAGGGACCCTCGCTCACCAACCTCTGCCGCTTCTCTCTTGCAGGCTAACGTGGTCTGCGTGGTTTACGATGTCACCAAGGAGGCCACGATCGAGAAGGTAATGGGTCCCCCACTGGAGCCCTGAGCAGCTCCGCTCTGGCAGCAGCACCAGAGGGGAAGAGGTTCCCAGCGCTGGGTCCTAACTGGCTGCCTGGGTTTTTTGGTGTGGGCGAGTACTGATGCCCCCCAACCCTGCAGAGGATTTGGGGTTCCAGACCCCTGCAAGCAGAGGCAGGCTGGGCGCAGTCCAAGCTTGCTGCCACGTCGGCTGTTGTCATCACGTGCTGGGGGGCAGCAGGCTTGTCACATCTTTCTGCTGGCATCCAGCATCCCTGGGTCTGCTCTGCCTGCTGGTGCGGGGGAATGCCGGGGAGCAGATGGCTGCAGGGCCCTGCTGACTGCTGCGGCGCCTGCGCTGGGAGCTGCGCTGGGAGCTGCCTCTCCCTCCCCAGGCTGTGCTGACAGGCCTTTTCCTGTGCTCGCCTTTCAGATTCGGACAAAGTGGATCCCCATGGTGAACGGAGGAGTTGAAAAGGGCTCCAGGTACCGTGTGTGGCGTGGTCCGTGGATGCAGAATTGGAGGATTTGGGAGGCCACAGGGTGCCCACCACCCATGCCTCCTCCTGAGGTTACTGAGATCAAACCAACTTTGTGGCTTGTGCCTAGACCACTTGTAGCAGAAGAACATGGGGACTTTTCTCCCTTGCAGATCTAGCCAAGTCAGAGGGCCATGGGAGAGGGTTCATTCCTCCCTTGTACACTTCTCAGCCAGGCAGGGAGAGGAAGCTGCCCAGGGAATACGGGAGCACAGAAGCCATAATCTGTGTGTGCATCACTTAGGCAGAAGGCTGCTGTGCTGGATTAAAGGCTTGTGAACGTACTGTTGCTGGGTGAAAGCGTAAGCGGGATCAGGCAGTCTGTTTCTCCAGATGGATGCTCCCAGCCGTGGGAGGCAGGAAAGCTGCTGTGGACCTTGTGGAGGAGGGTGGGGAGGCTCCCCAGCCTGCTGCCTCGGAGCATGTGTGGCTGGGGCAGCGCTGAGATCGAGAGATGGGTAGCTTCACTCGTGCTCTCTGACACTGTCTTTCTTCCCCAGGATCCCCATTATTTTAGTGGGAAACAAGTCTGACCTGCAGGTGGGGAGCTCCATGGATGTCATCCTGCCCATCATGAACCAGTTCTCAGAGATCGAGACCTGTGTGGAGGTGAGGGGACTGGAGGGTTTCTGCAAAGCCTTCCTGAGGGGTAGAAGCGCTTGTCTGGTGTAAGCCAGGGAGCCTTTGTGCTTGTGGAGAGCTGCCCTGCTAATGGCACTCTGCAGAAGAACCCCTGTCTGGGTCTTGAAGGCCTGTGCTTTAGGCTTTCTGTCCTTTGCCTTCCTTGCAGGGAGTGGGTTTCAGTGTCTGCCCATTCTGGCTCTCTAGCTGTAACTGGTCTTGGAGCTACCTGCAGCCCTTGTTGGGTCTGGGGCTGTGGAACAGGCACAGCAAAGCCGGGGCATGAGCAGGAGGTTTCCGTTTTGTTTTTTCCTAATGGTGGACAGACATTGCTCTGTGCTTTGATGAGCAACTTGTCTGACTCAGGGAGCTCATATCATCTTCCTTCTGCCCCTTGTTACAAGACCATTGCCTGTCCCCGCTCACAGGGCTTTCTCTTCCTTTGAATCCCTAGTGCTCTGCCAAGAACCTCAAGAACATCTCTGAGCTCTTCTACTATGCCCAGAAAGCTGTGCTGCACCCCACCGCTCCCCTCTACGACCCAGAGGAGAAGCAGGTAGGAAGCACTGCTCACAGCCCCTGGAGGAGTCTCCTTCCCCTCACAGCGCTCCGGTCTCTTGCTGTGCTTTTGCCCCTGGGGGTAGGAGGGTGGAGAGTTTGGGCCGATGCAGCCAGAACAAGGCGAAAGCACCCATCTCCTGTGCTCAGAGCAGCCAGCGAGCATATCCAGGCCAGAGAGATCTGCAAGGACTGGGGGCACGTTGGGGCAGAAGCCCTCATGCTCCAGACCATGTGTTAGCCATGGTGGGAAGGGTCCAGGAGAAAACTTCTCTGTGGGCTGTCCTGCTTCTGACTCCCACCTCCAAGGTGGGTGTGGTACTGGCCTAGCTGGACTGTGTTCCCAGCCAGTGCAGGAAGGGAACCCCTCTGCGCATGGGGTTTCAGGAGGCAGGAGGAAGAGCCAGGCTGAAGGTGATGCCCTGTTTTTGTCACCGTGGTTGGTCCCTTGCAGCTGAAACCTGCGTGTGCACGAGCGCTGACCCGGATTTTCAACCTCTCGGACCAGGATAACAACCAGATCCTTAGCGATGATGAACTCAACTACTTCCAGGTAGGACTGGCTGCGGAGCTAAGTATTCCCCAGTCCCTTGTGGAAAGCCCCTGGGGTCCCTTTTCCTTCCAATACCAGGCAGAAAGGCTGCCCTGTCCTGGCACAGCTGTCCTGTTTGCATTCAGTACATCTGCTGTTGCGCAGCTGAAGCACCATAGAGTGCATCTTTGAGCATGTGGGGATCCACAGGTCTTCCATTTTCACTAAGCTTGGGCCGAGTTTGCTCTGCTGTAGGAAGAGGAGGAGGCTCTGGAGATGCTGAGAGTCATACTTTATTGGGATACTGAGGAACAGGAATTTGGTCAGGGTCTAAGGAAGTAATCCCTGAGCTGGGTGGATTTTCTCTCCTAGAAACGCTGTCTCCTTGCCAGGGGAGAGGGATGTTGGCAGAGACAGAGGGTTGTGCTGTCTATATGCTTTGCTGACAATGACATTCTTTCTCCTGGGAGGTAGAAGTCCTGCTTTGGAAACCCACTGGCTCCCCAAGCCCTGGAGGACGTAAAGATGGTTGTGTGGAAGAACACCACAGATGGGGTGCAGGACAACGGCCTGACATTGAATGGTAATGGCACAAGGGCTCCATGCTCCTTCCCAGCGAGGGATGGAGGGACCCATCTCCTTCAGCACATTGTGAGGGGCCCTGTCTTTGGGCAGAGCCTCTCGGCTCTCATTCCAAGCCTAATTAGTCCCTCTTGTCAAAGCAAGCCTGAGCCTGCTGTGGCTACTAGAGCTCCCTGTCCAAGCAGCCTGTTTTCCCAGGGAAAGCGTGGTCCTGAGGAGTGGATCCCTGAGGCTGAGTGCTTGGTTGGCCCCACTGTGTCTGAGCTGCCTGATCTCTCCTGCAGGCTTCCTTTTCCTCAACACACTCTTCATCCAGAGGGGCCGGCACGAGACCACCTGGACCATCCTTCGCCGTTTCGGCTACGACGATGAGCTGGCACTGACAGATGACTATCTCTACCCACAGTGCGTATCCTGCCATGGAGTGGGGCGGGCAAGGTGTGATGTCCCCGTGGTGTGCAGCTTGGGCTCCTCAGCACCTTTGCTGGCTCCTTTCTGCACCCTGGGGTCTACTACGTTCCTCAGCTGAGGCTGAATCCTCACCCTTAGCTCATGGTCAGGTTCATGCTCCTCATCTTCCCCTGTGGGCAGAAGCTAACACGTGGGGTTGGCGACGAATACAATGGGCCTTGGAGCTGCTGTCTGTGCTGCTGGCTCTGATGTAGGCAGGCAAAGAGGTGGGGAATGAAGGACTGTCCCTGACTTCCCTTGACATCAGCAAGGGGTTTTTGAAGGCTGTTCTGTCTCTGCCTGAGCTGAGGCAGAATGACTCTGTTGGGAGCAACGAGCTGTCAGCATAGCCCTCTCGGCTGATTCTGCAGCTGCTGTCTCTTCTCTCCTCCCTGCCACCCTGGAGGTGGTGATCTGGCAGTAATGAAAGGGTTTGGCTTGTGAGCTGCCTCATCCTCTCCCCAGGCAGCAAGAAGGCTGCGTGGGGAGGCGACAGGACCCGTGCTGGTGGAAAGCACCCTGGGGGTAGTGCTGTGCCCTACTGAGGCCCTGGGCACGAGACAGAGCGAGGGCTACATCATCTCTCTGGCTTCTTGGGCAGTGTGGATATACCAAGGAGAGGCCACTGTGCATCCCTGAGGGCTTCTCCCCAAAACAAGGGGGCTGTGTCAAGGAATAGCCAGGCCTGCAGACAACTGCTGGCCTTGAGCAGGGAGGGAGTGGGGAGCTGTATCCTCTGGGCGAGATCTGGGTTGGCCAAAGACCCACTCACACACTGCCCTTTGTTCGGGGCTTCAGGAGGCTCACTTGGGTCTCTTCCGACAGGTTCCGCCTTCCCCCTGGCTGCTCCACGGAGCTCAACCACTTGGGCTACCAGTTCCTGCAGCGGCTGTTTGAGAAGCATGACAAGGTGGGCAGTGTGCGGTGGAGCTGCCTGGGGAGGGGACACTTTCTGCTAGGGCTGCATGCTTGGGCGTAGCTGCTCTCCTGTCCACCCCTCTGTTCCAGGGAGCGCTCCTTTTGCAGCTTCTTGCCGAGGCTTTGGGAGCAGGAGGTGATCACAGCGAGCTGTACATGGTCTGATGGCAGCAGGGTGTCGAGGGCATGGGATTGTGGTCACTACCCTTGACCAAAGGGCAGCCAATAAGTTTGTGCCTTCAGGGGATGGGTCTGAGTTAACATCAAACCAGCGTAGCCCCTCGTAGTGCCTGGCTGCAGCATGCAGGATGGCAGGGAAAGCAAGCACAGCTGCTGGCCTGCAGCCATGACCAAGCACAAGCATCCGCACAGCTGCCAGCCCTGTGGAGGGGGTGCCAGGCTGGAGAGAGGGAGAGAAAGCAACTGATTAGTGCCATACTCTGGCTCTTTGGAGAGTGGGAGAAGGGAATGTATTGGATCAGCATGCACCTGCTTGGACTAGTTATTCAGATGTTGGTGTGCACCTGGGATATGGCAGCTCTGTGGCCACAGGGAATTGCAGCACAGAGTCGATGCCCATCCCTGTGTGCCCAGATGCTGGCAGATCCTTTGTGTCATGGCCCTGAGGCACACCAGCATGAAGATGCTGTCTTGGCATGTTGCTAGCTGGCGGCCAGTGGCCCGGCAGCCGCACACAGACCTTGGGTTAGTTACCCTGCAGTGTGGAAGGCCAGGCTGGATTGATGCAGGCTGGTGCAGGGTGGCTGGCCCCAGGGAAGCTCAGGGCTGCAGGGTGAGTGTGGACAGGACCTGCCCGGTAGCAGGGCTGGCACTGGTTCCAACTGCAATTGTAGAGCAGGATTGGCTGGTCTCTTGTGCAGTGATGGGAGTCCCTGGGGCACAGGCTCTCTGCACGCTCATGCAGCTCTGGGCTTGCTTGCAGTTGATTTCTGCCATTGAAAGCATCCCTGTGTTGTTCTGCAGCAGCGAGCAGGGTGGCTTGTGTGCCGGGGACCCTCACTGGACCCCGATCCTTGGTATGACTGCAGAGAGCTACTGCTGCATCACGGGCTGTGTCCTGCCTCACCTGCTGACTCCCCTTTGTTTCGGCAGGACCAGGATGGAGCCCTGTCACCCATAGAGCTGCAGAACTTCTTCAGTGTCTTCCCCTGTGTGCCCTGGGGCCCCGAGCTCTACAACACGGTATGCACCACTGATAAAGGCCTGCTTTCCCTGCATGGATTCCTCTGCCAGTGGACGTAAGCTCAGTCCCTCTCCCTCGCCTTTAGTCACATCGCTTAGCCCTTGCTGACCTTTTCGGCTTCCCGGTACGCTCTGTCTCTTCAGGCTCGTGGCTTACCTGGATGTGCGGCACTGCCTGGAGTGCCTGGGCTACCTGGGCTACCCCATTCTCTCGGAGCAGGACTCCCAGACACAAGCCCTCACGGGTACGGCCATGCCCTCCCCTCCTGTCACGGCTCAGGTCCCTCCTCTCGCTCACCCAGCCTCTCTCCTGCCAGTGACCCGGGAGAAGAGGATCGACCTGGAGAAAGGCCAGACCCAGAGAAACGTCTTCCTCTGCAAGGTGCTGGGAGCCAGGGGCGCAGGCAAGTCTGCCTTCCTGCAGGCCTTCCTCGGCAGGAGCCTCGCGGTGAGTCGCTGCTCCCCTCTCTGGCCACGCTGCGGCAGGGTGTCCTGGCAGAGCAGGAGGCAGAGCCGTGAGGCCATTGAGTGATCTGCCGCGTGATGGCACCTCCCTGCCCATGGCCAGGCCCCAGCGTCCTGGCAAAGGGCTTCACACCCCACTCCATGCCAGTGGTGCCGGTTGCTGTGGCACTTGCATCCTTAATTTTGCCTAAGGCAGCATGCCCACTCCCTCTGCTTGTCCCGAGGATCTGGAGGGGCTATGCCTTTCCTGGGCAGCTGTATCTCCCTGAGGTGATGCTGGCTTTCCCTGCTTGTTATGAACAGCCCCGCATCTCGTGGCAGGCGCCAGCTGGCCTTCAGGTGGCTGTTACACCACAGGCGCTCGGGGCAGTGTGAAATGCTCTCCCTCCCCCAAGCACTGCTCTCGCTCCCTGCTGTCTGAGACAGTGGTTTTTTTCGGTGGCAGGCCCAGAGGGAGAACCCAGGAGAGCCATCCCTCTACGTGATCAACACGGTGCAGGTCAACGGCCAGGAAAAGTACCTTATAGTAAGTCAGGGAGAGGAGGGAATCGCTGCTGTGTCTGGCTCGCAGCAGGGCAGGGCTGTGTCTCCCCATATTGCTGCAGTGCCATCCCTTCACCCCTGGCCTGGGCTGTGGCTCCAGTCACGCCGGCACAGTCTGTGTGCTGGTGTGAGAAACAGCCAGTCTCCTTGAGACGGTGCTGTGCCACGCATCCTTTCCCCTCCTGCCCCAGCTGTATGAGGTCAGTGCCGACACGAAGTTTGTGAAGCCGTCGGACACAGCCTGCGATGTCGCCTGCTTCATCTATGACCTGAGTGACCCCAGATCCTTCAGCTACTGTGCCAGTATTTATAAGGTAGCTGGCAGGGGACCTATGGGACTTCAGCCTTTGCATGGCAGCCCCACATCTCCCGGCGGCTGGTTGCTTACCCCTCTCTGGGACTTCTCCCTGTCTCTGCAGCAACACTACATGGACAGCCAGATCCCCTGCGTCTTCGTGGCCTCCAAGACAGACCTGCCAGAAGCAAGTCAGCAGCCTGGGCTCTCCCCTGCTGAGTTCTGCTACAAGCACTGCCTCCCGCCGCCCTTCCTCTTCTCCTGCCACAGCCAGGGTCCGCCCAGCACCACCGTCTACACCAAGCTGGCCACCGCTGCCACCTTCCCGTTAGTATCCTTCCCGCGGAGGGGGCTCTTGGCTGGGAGCAGAGCTTGGGGAGGGGGGCTGTGTCCGAACTGTGCCTCTGCCCCGTTGCTTTTGGTTTGGTTTCTCTCTAGCTCTTGGTGTCATCTGCTCATGCAAGTAATTGAAACAAAAAGGCCACTTCTTCCCCTGCTTGGAGAGGGTGGAGGCTCTCTTCTGCCTTGTGTGTGTCTGGCAGATTTATTAGATCTTGCCACAGGAGTTTTTATTTTTGAAGCCTAAGATAAAAAAATGCTGAAGGGGAGTAGCCAGCCTAGTTTGCCGAGGCCTGCAGAGGCGGGGTGGCAGCTATTTTCTCCTGATGAGATGGATCAGACTGAAAAAGAGGTCAGTGAAGCAAGACCTCTGTTCGCACAGCCTCCCTTTGGGAAGGAACCGCACCTGAAAGGGGCTGGGTAACAGGGCAGGGAGGCAGCCAGGCTGGTCATGGGCAGTGAGGGGACATCTGGGAGGGAGAACATGTCTGCATGTGGCATCGCTCTGCTTGAGGGGCGGAGGGGGCTGAAAGCTGAGGGTCGGTGCAACGCTGGGGGCAGAGCCCTCCTGGGGAGAACGTGTGGGTGCGCTGGAAGACAGGATGGGATTACTAGTGAGTGGTTTTCCCTCTAGCTTCTTTTCAATAAACAACTTTATTTTTAGAGCTGACACTTTTTTTTTTTTCTCTTCTGCAGTATTAAAATTTAAATATTCTTAATATATCTTAGGGTATGTGGTATAAATAAATAACAGCGTAATGGAGGGCCAGGGATTGGCTGTTCTCCCCTGATTTAGTGGAGAATGAATAATGGATATGTCTTTCTTCCTTGGAGAGGAGCACGTTGATGCAGGACAGCGTGTGTTTAGGAAGTGAATGTGTATGCTCGGGCAGCACTAGTCCCCTTCCCTTACTGCCCTTAGGTCGGTGTCCCTGGCTGTGCCAGCGTCTCCACCCACATCCACTTCTGGGTCTCAGTGCACTTTGAGTTGTAAAAGCAGCTTGACCTAGAAAGGAAGATACATACCTCCTTGCTCGTACTAATTATTTAGGTGTTGGTGTGCTATTTCCAGACCATAGGAGGGTAAAGCCACATCCGTCCCACCAGCAGGGCAGGGAGCCTTCATTTGGTTTGATGATGATGCTGGGCAGTGGGTACTCTGGCTTGCAGGGCCGGGGAGCATCTTGGGGCTCTCTACCTTCAGCTGGGCTGTATCCCCCAGCCTGGAGCTGCGCTGTGGTCACCGTCCATCCCCCCAGGGACACCCCAACCTCCCTGCTTGGGGTGGAAGCGCTCTGGGCTGTGGGGGAGCTTGACGTTTGTACAGCCGTCTCTGTGCACCTCACTCACTGGCCTCTTCTCTCTTTCCTTGCAGCCACTTGAACGCCGTGGAGCTGGGAGCCGCGTCCTTCTGGCTCCGGGTGGCTCTGGGGGCCACGGTGACTGCTCTGGTAGGGTTCACGCTGTACCGCGTGCTAGCCAAGAACAAATGAGAGTCGCTCTCCACCCCGTCCTCCCTGTGACACCAGCCTCCCCGTCCCAAATGACGACCCAGTGAGGGGCCCTGCCTCAAGCTGGTCCCTGGTGGGAAATCCTCCTTTCCCCCCAGCCTGGATTGCAGGACCAGTGAAACCGGACTTCCCAGCACCAGCAGGATAGTTCCCCCAGCACTGGCCAGCCTAATCCTGCTGGCCTCTGCAGCCTCCTCACCCACATGGCTCCTGCCCAGCCGTGGCAGCAGGGGCCAGGCAGCTCTGCCTGGGGGCTCCACCTCACCGGCAGCTGGAGGATCACCCTCATCTTTTATTCTGTTAAATTTTTTTAACGTTTGTTTTTAAGCTCAAACATTGAGTGTTTCAGTATCTCTTGGGCCGGGCACATCCCTTCCCCGGAGGGCTGTGCTGGTGCCCTCAATTCTGGGGGGCAGCACTCCCACAGCCCCTCGTGCCTCCAGCAGCAGCAGAGCTGTTGGATGGGCTCATGGCTTCACCCCCCTGGGGCACACCTCCATCCCCTGTCCCTGTTTCCCTCAGCCAGAGCTGGGAAAGGCAGCCGTGAAGGGCCAGGCACTTAGACCCCCCAAAGCCCCTGTGTTTTTGGAGTCACTCCTGGCCCCTCCTGCTGGGACACTGTGGCTGCAGCCCCCAGCCCCGGGCTGCAAGGGGAGGGAGTGATACCAGGGTCTTGTCCTAGGCTCCTTCTCTCTCTTGTTTCTGCACAAAAATACTTGGAGTCCTGCAGTGTGCTAGGCTCTCCGCCCATCTGCCCTCCTCCCCTGCCTGGCTGCGTGGCCTGTCCCCTCCCTGCGTCACCAGTATTCACGGCCGCCAGTATTCTCAGGGCCCCAGGAGCCCTGGTAAGCTGGGGAGGGCTGTGAGGGTGTCAGGCTGCAGTCCTTTCGTGGCAGTGCCATCCCTGAGCTGGTGCCACGCTGTGCCACATGCTGGCATATGCCCCTTGTCCTGCTGTCCCCTCCACAGCGCCCTGGCCGCACTGAGGCTGTCCCAGAGTGCGAGGCTCTGGGTGTTGCATCTCCTGGTACGACTGGAAGCTCTTTCCTCCCCTGTCCCCTGCCCCGAGCTGGCATTAGCTGCCGGGCAGCTGCTGTGACTTCAGCTCAGCGCAAATCTGGGGCCAGAGTCCCACCATGTCCGTGTCTCCGAGTCCCAAAGAGTAAGGCCAGCCTGTGCTGGCCCCCACACAGCTCACACCCATCCCTGGGCTCCCATTCTTCCGGGGGGAGCCTGAGTCAGGTCCTGGCTCAGTAACACTAGCTCTTAGGCTTTTTGAGCACACTCAGGGTAGGTTTCTTTGCAGGCAGCTGGTGGGGCAGCACTGAGGTAACAGCTGGAGCTGCTTTTCTCTATGTTTTGTCTATTTAAACTTTTTATTGTGGCCTGGAGCCAGTGAGGGGGTTGAGAAGTTGCTGGGCAGCAGCCAGCATCTTATGGGGGCAGTCCCAGGGTGGTGCCCCTATCCTGCCGGTGCCTGGTCCCCAGCGCTGGCCGGATGAGGGGGTCCCTGCCTGTGCTGGTGCCACTCTGCCAGTCAGGCACCCGCTGCTGGCCTGTGGTTCATGGCACTGCCAAGGCCACATCTCTGGTGTTCCTGTATCCCTTCTCCGTGCCCAAGCCCACCACGCGTGGCTCTGCTAGCCAGGCCCGTGTCTGGTGGTCTGACCCCGCTCCTGGCACCAGTCCATGTCTGGCAAAGCCATACCGTTTTAGGAGGTTTGTTCTCTACATCAAAATAAATTTTTACACACCTTCTGCTTGCATACCGTCTCCTGCGTCTCCTGGGGAGCGGGACTCCTTGCCCCTGCCGGGGCTGCACAAAGCCTGGGGCCTCCCTTGGCTGCGTTGTGAGCAAGGAGAACCCAAGGGCCTGGGCTGCCCATTCCGTTTGTGGGCAGTTACAGGGATTTTGGGCAGGAGCTGAAGCCTGGTCCTGGGGGCCAAGGCTCAGGACTGGCCCAGGGATCCTTGGTGCTGGGGGACATGGATGCCTCTGCAACAAGTGCCAGCCAGCAGGGAGAGGCAGGGAAGGAGGTGGTGGGTCCCTGTGTCGCTCTGGCAGGATCTCACAGGCAGTTGGAAGTGGAAGATTTGGCTGCCTCTGTGCCCCTGGGGAGCTGTGGCTCTGTGTACCCTTCCCCATGTGGGGCTAGGGGGTCCATGCTTCCCTGCAGCTGCCTTCCCCCTGCTGTATGCCTGCAGCTCCCGGGGCTGTGCCGCCTCCCCTGCCTGCTCCTGTTTACCCATGGCAGCTTTTCCCTCGGCTATTTCTGTCTCTGCAGGTTCAGCCACGGGCGCTGGGCACTGGGAACGCAGGCGCAGCTGGGGAAAAGGCTTTTCGCAGCACCTCTCCAGGGCCTCTGCTTTGAGGCTGGATGGGACCAGACTGCTCCCTTGTGTGCGAGGGGGTCCCTCCGGAGTGGGAGAAGAGATCCTTCCCACTATGGCAAACTGGGGCATTCAGGGGTGCTGGGGCAGGGACCGGGAGGGAGCACGGCCGGTGCTGTTGTGCAGGGCGGAGGAGGTGATGCCAAGGTGGACAGGATGTATGGTGCTCCCTGGTGAGTTCAAGCCAGGTGCCGCGGTGCATATTAATAGTGCCGGTGTGCCGGAGCTGTACCAGGGCAGGCGTGGGGCAGGCAATGCACATGGCAGGGCTGTGGGAGGTCACCCATGGCCGCAAGCAATCCCTGAGGAAGGAGGCCAGGCATTACCCTGCTGCTGGGCATCTCTGCCTGCCCCGTGCCAGCCGGCATCACCGCAGCATCGCCGGCCTGCACAGGGCCCTGCCTGCTGCCTCCCAGCTCCTCTGCCCCGGTGTGGGGACAGCCCCATGCCATGGCAGGGCTGTGAAGCCCAGAGCTCCCCTGGCACTCACAGTGGGGCTGAGCTGTGGCCCAGGGGAGTGGGGACCGTGGCAGGGCTGGGCCCTGGGGACACCCCATCCTGTGGGACGGAGCGCCTGGCCCGAGTGCCGCTGTGCACGTCACGTAAAGGGTGCCAGTTCAAGGTAAGCGGTGCCAGTGCAAGGTAAGCATGTGCTCTGTGCTGCGGCAGGTGCCAGTGCTGGAGGGACTGGGGACCCATGGGGGATGCGCCCAGAGCTGTGCTGGCCTGTGGGTGCCAGGGTTGGGACGGAGGTAAAGTTTGCAGTCGCCAGTGCCAGATTCAGCAGGTACCTGGTGCTGATATGCTGCTATCCATACTGGGATGCAGGTACCATACCAGGATACAGATTCCTGTAGCAGGAGGCAGGTACCATGCTGTGATGCAGAAACACGTACCAGGATGCAGGTACTGTACTGGGACGTGGGTACCAGTACTGGGATGAAAGTACCCGTGCTGGGATGCAGGTGCTGTAAACCGAATGTGAGTTCCAGTACTGGGATGCAGTTACTGTACTGAGATGTGGGTACCAGTACTGGGATGGAGGTACTGTACTGGGATGCAGGCACCTGTACTGGGATGCCCGTACTGTACCAGGATGCAGGTATTGTACCAGGATGTGGGTACCCTATTGGGATGTGGGTACCAGTACTGGGATTCTTGTACCATACCAGGATGCAGATACCCATACTGGGATGTAGGTACTGTACCAGGATGAGTGTACCAGTACTGGGATGCAGGTACCATACTGGGATATGAGTACCAGTACCGGGATGC
>NW_010972660.1:586131-589926 GCF_000737465.1 Haliaeetus leucocephalus
TGCCGCGCAGCGGGCAGGGCTGCCCGCGGGTCTGGCAGGCACCGGGCAGCGCTGCCTTTGCCCAGGGCGGCTACCGCGCCCGCTGCCCCCGCGCTCGAGCATCCCCCAGTACCCCCCATCACTGCCCCGGGGGACCCGGGCCCCCCTTGCACCGCTGAGACCCCGCAACTCAGCTCACTTGTGGCCTCCTCCTCGCCCCAGCGCTCTCCGCTCCGTCCGCCCCGGGTCGGATCCTGCCGGGTGCACCCTCAAGGACGAGGGGTGCTGGGCAGCCGAACCCCAATGCCTGCGGTGGTGCCGAGCCCCAGCGCTGGGTGCAGGATGGGGACCCGGGGCTGTCGTGGGGTTCGGCCACCCCGGCGAGGCTCTCACCTTCATGGGGGGCTGCATCCAGCCTCGTGACCCGATTGCAGGATCAGGCCGTGGAGCATTAACGCTGCGTAGCGTTGGGCTCCGCTCCGTTGGCAGGATCAGGCCCCGATGCGTTAGCACCCGCTGCACCCCGGCCCTACCCGGTGCTCGGCCCCGAGCAGCTCCCCTTGCGCTCGGCCGCCTCGTCCCTCCATCCCCACCCACCCTGGGCCCAGCTGGCAGCTCTCCCCTGGGGATGGGGAGGGAATTTATTGGGGGTCAGGAATATTAATGGTCCCCCCTCACCCCTCGGGTGGCTCCGTGACCTTGGCCAAGTCCCCCAGCCTCCCCTGCCCCGGAGCTGCGGTGCCGTGCCCCGTGTCACCCCACCCTCGGGTGCGGGGGCTCCATGTGCCTCCGAGCCCTTCGGGGATGGGCAGCATCTTCTCCGGGAGAGAGCAGGACTTGGGAGAGTCCAGCAGGGCTGAGGGGCTGGGGGTGCTGGCATTGGGTCCCTCCGGGGGGCTGTAGGGGGCCAGTGGGCTTGGGGGTGTGGGGACATGCACCCTGAAAGCAGAGAGGGGCTTGCCGCCTGCTGCCGTGGCTCTCTGGGGGCCGGTGAGCTCGGCGTGCGCCAGCGCATGGGGACGGCGTGTGCCAGGTCCCGGTGTTGGCACACGCACGTGGGGTGGCGTGTGTGGGGCATGGGGGACGGATAGCGCCGGATGGCTGGGGCTGCTCTCATGGGCTGGCGGCTGCTGTGAGGATGGAAGGACTGCCTGCACCCCGCATCAGCACCCTGCACCCCACGCCCTGCATCCCACCCTGCTCCCCACCCTGCACACACGCCTGCCTCTGGCAGAGGCTCCAGGCAGCTGGACCCCCCCTTGGGAAAGCAGCTCTGGCTGTTCCCTGCCAGGGCTGGAGGGATGGGGTGCATGCCGGAGTTGAGGTACGATCCCATGCCCCCAGTACTCCCTCTCCTGCCCGGCCCATGAGGACGAGTTTCATCTCCCGCATTTCATTCCCTGCCCAAGAAAGGAACAAACCCAACACCATTTGCAGGGCGATTCTCTGGGGTGCAGGGTCCCGACCACCCTCGGCAGGGCTCGAGCTGTGCTCCAGCCATCGGTCCCCTCTCCCTGTCTCCATCCTCCTTGTGCCACCCCAGGCTCCTCGTCTCCGCAATCAGGACCATGTCGGGAACCCCATGGTGCTGGGTGCCCGATGTTGCTGGGTGCTCGATGGTGCACAGTGCCTGGAGGGCTCAGGGTGCCTGGTCAGTGCTGGGAGCCCTGGGGATGGTGCAGGGTGCCCAGCGTGGTGGAGCCCAGCATCCGACGGCGAGGGTGTGCGGGAGGAGTGGGAGGAGGAGGAGGAGGAGGAGGAGGCTGGTGCCAGGGCTGCGCGTGTGTTTAGCTTCGTGGCTTCCTGGCTGGCAGGCTGCTGGCGGCAAGAAATAACTGAGTGGGAGAGTGTTGGCTGCGCCGCAGGGAGACGGGGACGCCGGCACGGCACAGGGCACCCATATAGCACAGGGCACCCACGCAGTGCAGGGTACTGGGTGGCTGTGGGTTGTCGCCTCCACCACAGAGGCAGAGGCTCTTGTCATGGAGCAGCACGTGATACCACCAGGCTTGAGACCATGGTGAGGGGCACCAAAAGGTCTCCCCAGGTCATCAGGGAGCCACAGCCCTGGCATCCAGGTGATGTTCTTTGCCGTGCCCTGCAGCTCGATCCCGAAAACACCGGCTTCATCGGGGTGGAGACGTTCGCCAGCCTCGTGCACAGTCATGAGCTGCCCCTGGACCCCGCCAAGCTGGACATGCTGGTGGCCCTGGTGCAGGGCAACGACGAGGGGCAGGTCTGCTATCAGGAGCTGGTAGACCTGGTCAGTGCTGGGGGGCCGCGGGGACGGGGGCGAGCGGCCGGGTGCCAGCCCGGGGCGGGCACTGGGCACCTCCCTGTGTCCCTGGGGAGGGGGGCAGACACTGGTGGTCCCCTTGGGGTGGCTTGTCCAGCCCGTCCCACCCCATGGGCTGTGGCATGGGGTGACGGCGATGGGCAGGGGGTGGCCGCAAGCCCACTGGCCCGAGCTGCCCCTGCGGCCCCCGTGGGCACGGCCTCTCTCCGCAGATCAGCAGCAAGCGCTCGAGCAGCTTCAAGCGCGCCATCGCCAACGGGCAGCGAGCCCTGCCCCGAGACGTGCTGCTGGATGAGACCGGCCTGGGCTTCTATAAGCGCTTCGTCCGCTACGTGGCCTACGAGATCCTGCCCTGTGAGATGGACCGGCGCTGGTACTTCTACCAGCACCGCACGTGTCCGCCTCCTGTCTTCATGGCAGCTGTCACCCTCACCCAGGTACGGGGCAGGGGCATGCGGCCGGCGGGTGCCCAGGCTGATCCTGGCTGAAGCGTCTCGGTGGCCCTGGGGGGCTCAGCCCTGGGGTGGACAGGGTGGGTGAGCCTGGTTGTGATGTCCTGGTGCCCACAGCGGGGCTCAGATCTGTGGTGAAGGGATGGGTGACCCCTGTTGTGATGTCCCAGTGCCCATGGGGAGGGCTCAGACCCAGGGCAGAGGGGACGGATGGCTCCAGCTGTGATGTCCTGGTGGCCATGGGGGGGCTCAGACCTGGGGTAGAGGGGCCGGGTGACCCTGCCCCAGGACAGAAGGACGCAGGGGGGGCAGTCTCGGCGGTGCCGGGGATGACGGCCATGGGTTTTGGCGCAGATCATCGTGTTTCTCTGCTACGGGGCCCGGCTGAACAAGTGGGTGCTGCAGACCTACCACCCCGAGTACATGAAGAGCCCGCTGGTC
The DNA here is from genome assembly GCF_000737465.1 of Haliaeetus leucocephalus. NCBI lineage: Eukaryota > Metazoa > Chordata > Aves > Accipitriformes > Accipitridae > Haliaeetus > Haliaeetus leucocephalus. The sequence goes on from NW_010972660.1 coordinate 589,300, forward strand.
TACCACCCCGGGCACCGGGCACGCGCCTGGCGCTTCCTCACCTACATGTTCATGCACGTGGGGTAGGTCCCTGCTGGGGAGGGGGGGACGACACAAAGGGGGGGCTGCACGGCCTGAGCCACCGCATGTCCCCCTCCTGTGCCTGGGCAGGTTGGAGCAGCTGGGGTTCAACGCCCTCCTGCAGCTGATGATCGGGGTGCCCCTGGAGATGGTGCACGGCATCCTGCGCATCAGCTTCCTCTACCTGGCCGGTGTCCTGGCAGGTGGGTGCGTGCCCGGGGTGGTAGGGGGTCTCCCCGTCGGTCCCCATCACCAGCCCCGGGGAGGGCACGGGGAGATGCACTCCGAGTTTGATGGGGATGTGGGGCTTCGCTCACTGCCCGCTGGGTACCACCCTGCACTGCCAGCATCACTTGCCCTGCGGGGCAATGCAGCCTATAATTAATTAATGTGGACAGTAATTAATTAATGGGGGGGGGCGAGGCCCCACACTGAGCCCTGCCTGTGCCCGCAGGCTCCCTCACCGTCTCCATCACGGACATGCGGGCCCCCCTGGTCGGGGGCTCGGGGGGGGTCTACGCGCTCTGCTCGGCACACCTCGCCAACGTCGTCATGGTCAGCGGCGCC
>NW_010972660.1:590797-591080 GCF_000737465.1 Haliaeetus leucocephalus
GAGGGGGGGACGACCCCCCCCCCGCTTGCTCCTGTACCCCCTTTCCGGGGTGGGGGCCGACTGGTTGCCCCCCCAGGACCTGCACTTTCACACGAAGGACTAGTGCCAAAATAGGAGCGATTTATTTTTCTATGCCAAAATAAATATAAATAAAAGAAAGAGAGAAAAAAGAATAGCATGGGGAGAGCCCAGCAGGAAGGCGAATCAGCTGAGACCGGCCCAACTCGTTTCAGCAGTGCCCTCGGTGGCGTAGCCCCCCCCCCAGCCCCCCCTCCGCGCCCCG
>NW_010972660.1:592019-598256 GCF_000737465.1 Haliaeetus leucocephalus
TCTGGACACCCCCCCAGCCAGGCCTGTCCCACCACCAGGCTCTGAGCTGGACCCTCCTGTGTCGACCCCCACCAGGGTGCCCTCAGTCTGGGCCTGTCCTCCCCACACCCCACCACATCCCCAGGCTGGGTTTGGTAGGGCAGACCCACCCTGGGGTGGAGGGCTCCAGCCAGCACCTGGTGCCAGGGAGACTGTCCCCTGTCCCCCTCCAGGCATGGGACACAGGCTGCCCCATAGGAACCGGCCCCAGCTTGTCCCCCATCCATCCCGGTGACTCCCCCCAGGGTACAAGCCCGAGCCGACACTCACGGCTCTCATGGCTCTCACCAGGGTGACGGCGTTGCGCAGCCGGCTCACCGAGTCACCCTGCTGTCACTGCGTCTCGCCCCTGCCAGCGCTTGCCGTCACCCGCCATAACGTGGGTCTTGCCTTGCAGAACCGCAACCCCTTGGTGGCCGTCTACTACACCAACCGAGCCCTCTGCTACCTGAAGATGCAGCAGCACGACAAGGCACTGGCAGACTGCAAGCGAGCCCTGGAGCTGGATGGTCAGTCGGTGAAGGCTCACTTCTTCCTGGGCCAGTGCCAGATGGAGATGGAGAATTACGACGAGGCTATCGCCAACCTACAGAGAGGTGAGCGGGCATGGTGCCGGTGTTCCCCCCATCCGTCAACCAGAAAAGGGCCAGGGATGGCGAGAGGGAAGCCCGTGCCGGCTCTGAGATGCTCTTTTCCCTCCCCAGCCTACAACCTCGCCAAGGAACAGCGGCTGAATTTCGGGGACGACATCCCCAGCGCGCTGCGCATTGCCAAGAAGAAACGCTGGAACAGCATTGAGGAGAAGCGGATCAACCAGGAGAATGAGCTGCACTCCTACCTGACCAAGCTGATCATGGCAGAGAAGGAGAGGTAACGTGGCATGGGGCAGCGGTGGCACCTGTAAAACCTTTTTTAGTGCCACGAAGCCGTCACAGCTCTGTGCACGGTGCCTCTGCCTTCCTGGAGGTGCAGGCAGAGCCCCGCAGCTAGGGCGGCAGCAGCAGCAGGAAAGGGAGCGATAGGGTCCCTCCATCGCTTCTGATCTCCCTGCTCTGTCCTAGGGAGCTGGCTGAGTGCCGAAAGACTCAGCAGGAAGAAAATGCAGACGAGAGCCGGAGCCGGGTTCAGCTGGCCAGCATCGAGGCCAAACACGTGAGCCAGGGGGGTCGGGGCTGCTCACGGAGGCTGGGAGTCGAGCCGGGGCTTCCTCGTCCCATCCTCATCCCCATGCTCTGCTGTGGCCGAGGAAGCCACAGGGCTGCAGCTGTGCAGGCAAAAGCCAGGAGACCCCAGGGCAGAGCACGGCTTCTCAGCCTTCATTTTGTGGCTCGAGCTGCTGTTGCAGGGCTTTCATGTCCCCTCATGATGTCTGCCCATGCTCTGTCACCCTCTTGTCCCAGCCCGGGGCAGGCTGGCAGTAGTGACGCCTGTTTGTGCTCCCCCAGCTGCTGTACCTGTTGTTCTCCGAGGGCCGTGCAACGCGAGCAGCTCTCGGCCGCATGTGGGTCGGGGTGCTGGCCCAGCGCAGGGGACTAATCCCGAGATAAAAATAGCCCCACAAAGGAAGGTTATTTTTAAGCTGGATCACTCCTGCCTGGAGTCGTGCGAATGCCAGCTGGGGGCTGTGAAGGCACAGGGGCCACCAAGGACCTACCACGGCACCCATGGGGTGGGAGCCTTTGGGGCTCTCTTCCTGGAGACCTGGAGACCCCGTACACTGGGGTCCCCTCATCCTTAAGGGCCTCTTCTTTCAGGACAAATACCTGGCGGACATGGACGAGCTCTTCTCTCAAGTGGATGAGAGGAGGAAGGTGAGTATGCCCCAGCGTGCACTTCTGTCTCTCCCCATCTGGAGCTGCTTGCTGTAAACCTGTTTTAGTCCATGCTATCACCTCTGCTGTCTTCCCTGCTTCCCGCTCTGAGCTGGTACTGCCTCCCAGCCCTCTTTTTTTGCTGCTGGGCTTGCCTAGCCCCTCCTGACCCAGCTCTGCTTCTCTTGAGCCAGAAGCGGGACATCCCTGACTACCTGTGTGGGAAGATCAGTTTTGAGCTGATGAGAGAGCCCTGCATCACTCCCAGTGGGATCACCTACGACAGGAAGGACATTGAGGAACATCTCCAGGTACCGCCGGGCCGGGGGCAGTGGGGGCTTCCCAGGATCTTGTCTGCAGTCCTCTGCCCATCTCCTGCCTGGGTATGAAGGCAGCTGCCTGCCCAACTAAGGGCTCAAAAGCCTCCTTGGGTTTGGTCCCAGGTACCTGCCTGGGCAGCTCCCTGTGGAGGTGCTGAGGCAGGCAGGAAGGCAGCGGGCGCTGCCAGGCCCTGCCCAAAGCGTAGGCGGCTGTTGGCAGGGGTCTTGTGCCTTGACCCGCTCTCAGCCTGCTGGGAGGCACTTTCAGAGGGGGGCTCTCCCTCCGCCCCTCTCTTTCTTCCCCCCGGCAGGCGTATGGATGCCTGGGTGTTGTACCGGATCCCGGCACAGTGCTGGCCTCAGGGCTGCCTGTGCCCCAGGGCCGAGGCCAGGCGCGTGGAGTAACCGGTTCGCGGCCGTCTCCTCCCTTGCAGCGCGTGGGTCATTTTGATCCAGTGACGCGGAGTCCCCTGACCCAGGACCAGCTGATCCCCAACCTCGCCATGAAGGAGGTGATAGACGCATTCATCTCGGAGAACGGCTGGGTGGAGGATTACTGAGGGGCCGAGGGGCCAGCGCTGGCCCCCCTGGGCCACCCCCTGGCCTCGGCAGCACAGATGGCTCTCGCTGGGCTGGCACCGGCACCATGCCTTACTCGCTCTCCGGCTATTCCCCCTCCGCTCCAGGTGCCCAGAGACCCAGCGACAGTGCTGGGTGAGGGCACGTCGCCATCTCCCCTTCCCAAGGAGCCGCAGGGGCTGGGCGTGCACGAAGGCTCCCCTCTCCACCAGCTCCTTGCTGACCACAGCACTTGGAGGAAGACCTGCCTAGTGGTTTAAGATGGGCTTGTTGCAGTGACCTGGAAGGTCTCGTCAGCGTCTTCATTGCCTAGAGAACACCTGACAATCCCCAAAGATCATGTCCTGCTCTGGGGAGGTGCCATGAGGAGCTTGCCGGGATGAGCGCCTGGTGCTGGTCTGGCCTGGTCCCCTCCCTGTGTACATAGTTGGTTCCTCCTTCTTCCAACTCCTGCCTGGCCAGGGTTGTGTCCTCCTCTTCCCTGTAAATAGCCACTTGTTGGGGTGGGAGACCAAGGATCCTGCTGCGGACACCAACTCGTCCTCTGGCTTTTCCTGGGAAACAACTACCCTGGGGCTGGAAGGGGCTGGCTCGCGAGTCCCCTCGCCTGCTGGGACCGTGGTTCCCTGCGAACAACCTCCCAGGTTGAAGTTCCTCTTCCTTTTATTGAAATCCCTTTAAAAAAAAAAAAAAAAAAAACCCACACCAAAACCAACAAATCTGCGTTCGACTGAGACTCCAGCGTTTTGGTCGGCTGACAGCCTGCCTGGCTTTTGAGCGCTCTCTGGAAGTTTGCCAATGTCAATTAAAAAAAAATATATATAAAAATAAAAAAAAAATTCAGCAATAAATGTGGAAAAAAGAGCTGGAGTGGTTCACAGTGGCGATCTCTGCACTGGGCAGGCACTGTCCTGGCTTGGGAACCAGTGCCACCCATGAGGAGTGGGTTTGCCTGCCCCTGTGGGCTGGGCCTCACTGCTGCCTGTTCTGCCTGCACTCTGGTAGCGGCGGGGAAGTACCAATACACAATGAGCTATGGCAGAAAAAACAACTTTAATCCAAGGGGAAGGGAAAAGACTAGTAAAAACCAGAACTTCTTCAGGCACTTGGTCCTGACACCAGTATTTGAGTGGGTGGCTGCTAGCTCTGCCCTTCCATGGTGGTGGCAGGAGCCGGAGCTGCCGCCCCAGCACACTCTCACCGCAGCCAGGACAGCGGCACAGCCAGGACGATGGTGGCACATGAGGATGCCGGCTCTACCCCAGGAAGGTGGAGATGAAGACGCTGGTGTCCAGGTTGAGCGTGGCATGCCACCAGCGGTCAGGGAAGTACAGGACCTGCCAGGAGAGAGCGGCAGGGGATCCCACGGGCTCCTGGGGCTACTCCCTGCCTCCTTCCACAGCCCCGGGGTCGGACTCACCTCCCCGGGGCAGAGGGTGCACTCCAGCGGCCGCTCAGCCAGTGGCAGTGCAGGGTATGTGTGGTGGAGCCAGGCCAGCGTCGTCTCGTTGGGGTGGAAGTGGGGTGTTTTATCCGGTGGGTACAGAAACCAGCGCTGGAAGACACCGGCGAGGGGACAACCCCCCCTCCCATTTCCCCTCCAGCACCTTGGGCTCAGCCCCAGGGGGGCTTCCCCATGTTTGGGGGTTGTCCATTGGGGTCTTTTTTCTCTCCCCACCACCCCAGGGCTCGATTCTCACCTTCCTGCCAAAGATCACCTCGGAGTAACCAGGGCCATGCCAGTGAAAGGGAACACCGGAGCCGGAGCCTACAGCGGGGGGGAGGGGATTGGTGCTGGGGATACACCCCCCCCACCCCAATCGTGCCCATGCCCACCTCTGCCAGCACCTACCTGCAATCCCAAAGCTGTAGGCAGGGCTGGTGCCCGGGATGCTGAAGGGGGGGGGCACGTACTGCTGGAAGAGGGGGCCCCACTCGGTGAAGTTGTTGTCCCCAAAGAAGTAGAGGGTGTCTGGGGGGGTGGGGGAGAAAAGACAGGGAGGATGAGGCCGGTGAGAAGCGGGGGGCTGCCGGCTGCAGAGAGGGGGACAGGGCTACCCACCGCTTCCCAGCCTGGCCGGATCCTGCGGCTTCAGCAGCTGCTCCACGTACTCCTGGAAGGGCACATCCACTGCGGGCAGGGGAGAGCTGGGGGGGCGGGCAATGAGGGCACCCCCCCGGGAAGGCCCTGCCCGCCGGTGGGGGGGGCGGGGGGCGCTGTGAGGCGCAGCCCCTGCTCTCACCTTTGCGGTAGGAGTAGGTGTTGGCCGTGCTGAGCCGCACCGGGCGGGCCCCGAAGGCGGCCAGCAGCTTCTCCCGGGGGCAGAGGGCACGGAAGGCCTGGGGGGACACACGCACACAGCGGGGCCGGGATGATGCTGCTGCCGCCACTGCTCCCGGGGCACCGGTGCGTGTGTCGTCCCCCCCAGCTCCCCCTTCCCGCACTCACCGAGTTGTCCGTGACCCCACGGAGGATGACCGGCCGGGAAAAGGCGAACCTGGGGGAGAGCACGGCAGCGGGGCTTCCGCACGGGCGACCGCACCGGGGCCGGCCCCAGCCCACCCCCGGGGGCACCGGGGCCGGCCCCAGCCATCTTCCTCGGGACCCTCCCCCTCCCTAATCCCCCGGGGCCCTTCCCCGGTAGTCTGCCCCGGTCACCGGGGGCTGTCCCCGGCCCTCCCCACCGGCTCTGCCCCTACCCCCGCCCCAGGACCCCCTCTCGGGTCGGCGGCCGCCCGGGCCGGGTCGCCCGTACCGCTGCAGGAAGAGGGAGTAGGTGAGGGAGGCGTCGGCCCGCTCCACGGTACACCGTTCCTCCTCCGGCACCGTGCCCGCCAGCCTGCAACGGGATGCTCCGCTCAGCACCGGGCGCGGCGCCGGGCCAGCCCCCCCACCCCGCCCCAGCCCCGGCCCTTACCAGCCGCCGCCCGGCGGGTCGGTGCAGCCCGCGGGCCGGGTCCAAGCCAGCGGCAGCAGCAGCAGCGAGAGCAGCCGCCGCGCTACCGCCGCCATTCGGTGAGCGGGACCGGCACCGGGGTCACCGGCGGACTACGCTTCCCGGCAGGCACCGCGGCCAGGGGTGACGCCGCTCACCGCCATTGGCTGGGCGCGTCGCTACGATTCCCGGCAGGGGCCATGGATTAAAGGGGCCACGCCTTAAAGGGGCAACAGGGGAAGTGGGGCCACAGCCTCCCGGGGCACCGCGGCGCAGGGACCCCCGGCCGGGGAGCGGGACCGGGGCCGAGCTCCCCCCGCCCCCGGGGCTGCCCCGGCAGCCGCCGCTGGCAAGTTAAGCAAAGACAAGAGGCACAGCTCAGTTCAGCTGCTCTGTTTGGTTTTAATCCAGTACAAAAGGGCCGGGCAGGGGGCTGGGGGGGGGCCACACGCAAGCCCCTATTTACACAAAAATAAATACAGGGAGGGAGGCGCAGGGAGGGCAGACAGGCAGGAGGCCCTGCCTGCCCTGCCCCCCGCTGCCCTCCCCACC
>NW_010972660.1:598266-605038 GCF_000737465.1 Haliaeetus leucocephalus
TGCCCCCCGCTGCCTGCCCCCCCTGGCTGCCGTCTCCCCCGGCCGGCGAGGGGCTCAGGTGTACTCGCAGAGGTGGCCGCAGCCTGCGGGGCAGTGGGAGCTGGTCTCCAGCCACTTCATGATGTGCTGGAGATGGCCGCCGTGGCTGCAGCCCTGGCACCAGACGAAGAGCCCCTTCACCACGTGGTGACAGACAGCACACATGCTGGCACACTGTCGACACCTGCGCCGGAGAGAAGAGGGCAAGCATGGGCAAAGAGAACCCTTGGGGAGGGCAACGAGGGGGAAAGAGGGGGTACCAACCCCATCCTCCTGCCCCTGCAGCCCCTCTGGGACTCCCCTTGGTGACCAGAGAGCAGTCCCCCCACCTCCCTGCCCACAGCACTGCCCTCACCTGTCACAGATCCAGCCCCTGTTGCTCATGGGCCGTTTGCAGTTGCTGCAGTTAACGTGCAGGGTGGTGGAAGCCTGATTGAGGCAGTTGATGGCGCGGCATGTGCTCAGCTTGATCACCTCGTTGGAGATGTTCCAGAGCTGGAAGCGCTGCAGCAGGTCGATGTAGGACGTGTACCAGTGCTCCTGGGGACAGCCACAGACAGCTGAGCCTCGATGCCCCCCAAAACCCCCTCGGGATCCCAGTCCTGCATCCCAAAGGCAAGATTCCTGCAGCAGGGGAACTGTTCTTGCAGGGCTGGGGAAGAGGCATCCTTCCCCAAATCAACAGGCCAAGGCCACTTCCCCACTCTGGCCCTGTGGACACCACCTTGGGTCCCTGCCAGGACTGGTGGTAGGGTGGCCAACTGGGTCCCGGGGGTCCTGGAGCTGCCCACCCCAGATTAGAGCGAGCCTGGCTGGAGGAGAAGGAAGGTGCCCAGAGCCCAGGCAGGATCCCATGGCATTGGGATACACCACCTATGGGTCCCACCAAGTTGTCCTACTCCATCTTGTGGGGTTGCTGCACCAGCCCTGAAGGGAGGGTTCAGTTCCTACGCAGCCAGGAAGGGGCTTCCCGGGGTCTACCTGGGTCTGCTCATCAATCTCCTTGCGGATGCGGTCTCCCAGCACGATGAGGACAGACACGGCCGTCTGCACATCTCCCTGCTCAGCATAGAAGAGGAGCGTGTCCCGCACAATGGGATTGAAGAAGTCAGAGGGCAGGCGGTTCTCGTAGAGCGAGTGGGAGATGGAAATGAGGGAGAAGGACTCCACGGGTGTCAGTGACACCGTCTCAGCCTCGTTGCCGCTGACGTGAGGAGAGTCAGCCTTGTCTTGCAGGTGGTCCAAGGCTGACGGGTTGTCCACAATTTCGTGGCGCAGGGGGAAGGCTTCTTGGGGAAGGCTGTATTCCTGCTCTTCAGCTGTGAGGAGAGAGATCTGATCAGGAACAAGCAGGGAAGACCAGGAGAAAAATCAAGCCATGTGTCTGGCACAGGCAACGCCAGCTGAGTGAGCACTCACCATGTGGGTTCTCATGGTCCATCATGTACAGGTCATCCTCATCTGCTTCCACATCTCCCAGCAGATAGTCGGCAGGCACATCACTCCCCTCCGTCTCCTCGTTGTCTGCGAGCCCAAGGAGAGAGAAATCAGCTCAACCCCCTCAGGCACATGGATGGATCCACATCCCCCGTGTCCTGCCACAGCATGCCAGGCTGTGTCCGAGCCAGATGGCTCAGCTGCCCACTGCAGTTGTGCTCCTGGCACCCACAGCCACCACTATGGGGGTCACTCATGGGGGTAGATTGTCCTTCCGCAACACCCTGGGGCTCAGCGTGCTTCACCTGGGGGCTGCAGCAGGTCCAATCACCCCAATTTACAGGATAAATTTACCAGTTTGTTCCATACCAGGGCCATCTACAGCTGAGGAGGGAAAAGCCACAGGACCACCCCAGAAACGTTACCCTCATTGTTGATCAGGGTGGAGGAGGAATCCATGAGGATGTTTTCTGTGCGGCTTTCTCCTTTGCTGCGGTCCAGTCTCGAGTCGCTGCCCAGCCCAGAGGGGATGTCCTTCAGGTTAAAGCTGGGAAAGAAGCCAAATTTAATAGTCACAGAAGTTTACAGCTTCCGTTCTAGGCAGCAAACAGCCTGGAAATAGGTCTCCAGTTGAGATTTGAATGGTGAAACACAAGATATGATGATTTCCCTGAGAGCACAGAAGCCACCTGTCCCCACTTGGTAACTTAAAGATACATTGCAATTGTTAACACAGCCCTTTCTCCAAGCCTGGCATCTCTGCACCTGCACTGCAAAGGTGCCTGCAGAGGTCTTCCTAAAGGATTTCTGAGCTGAGCACAGGCTCTTGACTCCATCTCTTAATATTTACCTTCACCTCAGAGGTAGGTAAACAGGAGCTGCCTTGCTACAAGGTGCTTGGCTGTTTGTTATGCATCACCGATCTCAGGCTTCACTGAGACGGAACGCGAAGGGAATGGGGTTGAAGCAGAGCCAAGCTCTTCAGCTTGCTGCCTGCGGTTTAAGTCAGTGACAGACAGTGACCCGTCTGGATGCAGAGCTTGGTCAAGGAGAGCGTTTTCTTTGATGTTATTCGAGGATTTGCCACTCACCCTGGGAACCCAGCCCTGCAAGGTCTGACAGCTAATTTGGAGTCCTCACCCCTCACTTTTATATGTCATTGAGAAGAGGAAAAACAAGTTTTCCTGCTTCATCAGCCCACGATGGGGCTTTCCACACCAGCTAGTGAGTTACTTGCAGAGCTGGGCTATCCTCTCCCTTTGAAAGGCAGAAGAGAACCTCTCCACACCAGTAGCTCTAGCTCCAGCAGCCAGACAGAGGTTCTCCAACCCCCACCCTCAGTCACAGTCACTAATTAAGTAACTGCAAAGATGGTACCAGCCCCATGCCTCACCACAGCTTCAATCTTCATTTCAAAGAGGGAAGGGAGCAGCATACGAGGCTGCATGGCTCGAGGCCAGGCTGGCCGCTCACTTCTCGTACCCACACAGAAAATGGCAGTGTTTGAACAATGCCAACCTGCAAACCAGCGTGGCCTGAGGCTGGGGGAGAGCTGTCCCTGCTCCCACCCCACAACTTCAGCCCAGCTGAGGAGCTGTCTCTGCTCTCCCGCTCACAGAGCCACCCCAGCCATCATGTCATTTGCTGCAGCTCCAGCACCCCTTACCTGTTCATGAGCGGAAGGGTGGTGCTGCCTTTCCCCATGCTGTGGTTGAGGTTGGTGGATGACACGGTGCCAAGGCTGGAATAGATAATTCGCAACATCGTCCACGTTTGAGCCACCTGCATGAGAGACAGCTGCGGTCAGACCTTGCCAGGCTAAAAACCAGGCCCCGTGCAACCACGTGCTTGACAGCAAATTCCCATTGTCAGCTGATCTAGAGAGCTGGACAGGCTCTCAGGGGAGTCAAGTTTCTGGGTAGTGATCTGTGCTTGTTGTAGGCAACAGCAGTATGGGTTTGGTGCCAGGCAGAGGTACACCTTCTGGGGACAGCCAGAGGCCACAACCAGATGGAAAGCTGCCATCCAGCAAAGGTGGCAGGCCTCATCCTGACAGCACCAGCCTAGGTCTCACCTGGTTGCGATCCAAGCCCTTGGCCACCTTGGCGTTGTGGTCACAGAGCTCGGCCAGGGGCCTGCCAGCCAGCGCATACTGCTTGGCAGTATGCACGAACCAGTCCATGCTGCCACTCTCCACATCTGTCTCGAAGACGCTGAGGGCACTGGAGGAGGAGATGTACTCAAATTGCTCCGTGGGGTCCAGCTTGCGCTTGAAGAAGATGGGGTGACGCCGGTCCCCAATGTAGGGCTTGCGGTTGGAGTCGGAGGAGATAAGGCTCTCTTTGGCGGCGAAGGCCAGGTCTCCGTAGAGGCTGTAGCACAGTCCCTCAGGGTTAGCCCGGTCAATGGGCTGGCTGGCGTCCTTGAAGATGTGCTGGTAGAGGGTGCTGTCCTTAGAGCCCGACAGGAGGAAATAGGGATCATGGAGATGACGCCACACGATGCCCGTGGTGACGTCCTTGTGCTCCTCAAACATGGCAGAGGGGATGAAGGGACGCCGCACATCCCAGACGTAGATGTTGTGGTCCACCATCATGGAGCATGTGGCGATGTGGTGCTTGCACTCTGGGCGCCACTTCACCCGGGCCACGGAGGCGATGGTCTGCACGCAGTAGATCTCCTTCGCCCGAGTGGTGTTCATGTCCCACACCTTCACCATCTTATCCCGGCCGCCTGTTGCCAGCCAGCCCCTGGAAGAAGGATGGAGAAAGACAGTGAGATGCCAGCTTGGGCCAGGATCTGTGCCCATTCATCTCTCCTTTCCCGCCCCTGCACAGAAATGCTCACAACACATTTATGACCACATCCACACCAAGGGGAGGCAGCCAGGCTGCAATCGCATTCTCACACATGCTACTCTAACGCCTCCGCTCTCCAATAACCAGGTCAGGCAACACCCCTCCTTCCTGCTCCCATTTAAGGCCCTGAGCCACACTCATCTGAAGGGCTCCCAGCCAGACTAGTTTCCCTCAACTCTGGTTTCCACTTGCCCAGGACAGCAGAGAGGAAAACAGCCAGTTTGAACATATTTCAGTGCCTCTCTAAGCTCGTGAGGAGTAGCAGTGCTGCCTGGCAGGGAGCGAGGAGGGACCCCCCACACACCACAACAGCTGTTTCCAGATGCACCCCAACCGCCCCTGGGGCAAGGTAAGAGGGAAATGTGATCAAACACAAGCAAGCCATGTCCCAGAGCAGCCATGCAGCACCCTCCCTGGAGCAAGAGGCTGCCCTGACATGGGGGGCCAAAACAGCAGCTTGCTATACTTGACCATTAGCAATCCAGTGCCTCAGAAACCCCCAATTTGTCAAAAAACAAAACAAAACCACCCTAACACACCTCTAAATCCTCAAAGCAATAATTGCTCCCATCTTCCAGCAATGGCTCAGCCCCTGACACAAGGGGCCATGGTATCAGAGACCCTGCTTTCCCCCCCTATTCTGAAACGTCCCAACTCTGTTTTTAGGGCCTCCCTCATCTCTGCCAAGGCAGGGTGGCTGACAGGGTCTGGGCCCACACACACCTGTCCTCCGGGTGCCAGTCGCAGCAGAAGACAGGCCCATTGTGGGCCGTGAACATCCTCTCGTAGCGGTCCGGCCGGCGGATGTCCCACAGCTGCACGTTCCCATTCTCAAAAGTGGCAGCAAAGGTGAAGTAGTCCCGGATGCTGAACTGGACATCACGCACACTCTCTGACTGGCCTGAGTGGGGACAGAAGTTGAGATCCAGTGGGACAGAGCTCCAGCAAAGCTAAAAACCCCACCAGAAGAGCCATTGGGGTTCCCAGCCCAGAGAGAAGGGGAAGCAGGGAGCGATGCAGCCACCTTCCACCTCCCGTGCAGGCCCAGCCCACTGCCAAGTGGCAAAAAAAAGCACCAAAATGCCTCTCAGCTCTCTCCCTGCCTGCTCCAGACATCATGCCCTGAGCAAACCCTCCTCCCGAGCATGGGGAAAGGGCAAAGCCCCCAACTTCTACCCCTCACCACCATAAGGGGGCAAGCAACAGCCCGCATTCGTACCAGAGAAGGTGCTGACAGAGTCCTTCTTGCGCAGGTCAAAGCATTTCATGTAGCCATCCTGGGAGCCACTGAGGAGCATGTAGACCTCGGTGGGGTGGAAGCAGACCTTGTTGACGGTGCGCTTGTGCTCGGTGAAGAGCTGGTCCTGCTTGTTGCGCGACGGCTTGCCCAGGTTCCAGGTGACAACAACACCGTTGGTGGCAGCAGTGGCCAGCAGGTTTTCATCCATCTGGTGCCATACTACATCCGCGCAGCTGAAGTTCAAGGAGGGTTTGCGGCCAACGCGGAGGTTCAGCTTCTCCACAAACTGGTCCTCCTCAATGGAGTAGATCTTGAAGATGTTGCGGCCAGCCACCACCACCTGGGCAGCATCGCGGCACACACTGATGGCATTGGCAGGGGCATCCAGGTGGCAGAACATGGTCCGTCCCGTGAGGGCGTTGCCCCCCAGAGCAGTGGTGACCCTGGCCATTTTCTCCATGGCCGTCCTCGGGGCGCACTCCCCTCTCCAGGAGCAGGCTCGGAGGCTTGTGTCCCCACAGTCTGCATTCACGCTCACGCGGCCACCCTGCTCCACTTCAGCCAGAGCTGGGAAGGAACAGGCTCAGCTCCTGCAGCTCCTGGCAGGCCCAGGTGGCTTCAACCGCAGCTTTTTGTGGCCACATCAACAGGCTGCAGAGGTGAGAGGCTACAGCCCGGTTGCTACTTGCGGGGAGAGAGATACAGCCCCACACCGGGCTTCTCCTCCTGCTGCCTTCTGTAAAACCTTCTCAGGGAGTTCTTGAAAAACCTTTTCTGGGTTCCTTGTTCCCTCCTCAGTTCAACCCCCCGAGACGCTCCGCTGACGAGAGTGGCTGTTGCTGGCGCTACGGGAGGTGAACTACAGCAACGTGGACTGAGGCAAGCAGCTTCTCCAGCAAGAGGTTGGGTGAAACGAGGCCGCAGTCATCTCCGCAGGGCGCTCCCTGCACCTCAAACCCCTGCAAGCACCACAAGCTGGGGTTCACCCTGCTTATCTAGCAGAGGGGGGCCTGCAGCTCCCCCCGCCAGGCACAGGAGCAGGCCAGGGTGCCAGGGGCTGGCACCTACTCTGGGGCTGCCCTGGGGCCAGCAAGGCTGCTTCGGGATCATAGGGTCTTTACTGCAACCCACAGGCCATTGCCCCCAGAGCCACGCTGAGCTCCTACCCCAGCACTGCCCCCCGCCAGCCCCTAGGCCC
>NW_010972660.1:605069-605323 GCF_000737465.1 Haliaeetus leucocephalus
AGGGCCCCCTCAGGGTCCCCTCATGCCCTTCAGTGCCCCCTCAGACCCCAAGGGCTCCTCAGAGCCCCCTCCCGCCCCTCAGAGCCTCCTCAGGGCCCGCTGCCGGCCAGGCCCTCCCTCTCCGCAGACCGCGGTGCCGGTGCCGTACCCGGTGCCGGTGCAGCTCCGCCGGCAGCTCGGGCCGAGCAGGCCCCGCGGCCACTACGGAAACGACCGACAAGACCCGCCCCCTTCCGCCCCGCCCCCTTCCGCCG
>NW_010972660.1:606362-613807 GCF_000737465.1 Haliaeetus leucocephalus
CCCAACTGCTGCTGTCACCTGCAGGGGTGGGGGGACCCTCCATGTGCCGCTGTCCCGCTTGTCCCCAGCCCCTGGCACGCCTGTCCTGGCCCTCATGTCCCACGGGCACCGGTGGGTTTGGGGGTCCAGGCAGCCCCCCACCCTGGCTGCCGCCGTGCCAGGGTGCTCCATGCCCCGGCAGTGCCACCCTGTCCCATGGCCCCAGTGGCTCCCGGTGCACCTCAAACCCCCTTCCAGGGCCACGAGGGTCCTTGCACCATTTTGAGGCCAGAAAGGGATGCTTTGGACAAAGGAGGGAGCAGAGGCAGCAGGTGGTGCAGCAGTTCCTTCCCGCCCGGTACAAAGGCAAAACAAACCGAAAGCGTGTCCGTGTCCGTGTCCGTGCCCGTGTCCGTATCTGTGCCCACGCTCCTCTGGGGGCCGTGCAGGCAGCCAGGGTGGCAGTGGGCGATGCCCTGGGGATGGCCACCGAGCCCCCTCCTACGCCGGGTCCCCGCGGGCACCCCAGCCCCATGCCCGGCTCGGCTCAGGCCAGGGGTCCCCCCGGCCCCCCGCTTGCTGCTGGAATCGGGATGATGGCTTTCCAGCTGGAAAAGTGGTGGCAGTGGCAGCGTGTCCTAGGTACCACCTCCCGCCTTCGCTCTCTGCCGCCAGTGTCCCCGCGATGGCTCAGACCTGGCCCCGGTCCCCCAGGACACCCCATCCCAGCCGGATGGGTCACTCCTCGACGTCTGCATCCCGCGGGGAGCAGCAGTGCCCCACTGAGCCCACGTAAACTGGGGTGCAGCAGGGTCCCCAGGGCGAGGGGGGATGCTTGCTGGGAGAGTCCGGCTCCTGGGGCACGATCCAGCCAGGGCGAAGGCTTATGGAGGAGCCAAGTGGGGGCTGTCACTTGTCACCGTCCCCCCTGGGTACCCCGGAGCCTGCCGTACCACGAGACTGAAGCAAGCGAGCATGCGAGGGTGGTGGGTGGGTGGGCGAAGAAAAACATCCTATTCACCAGGAGAAAGCGCCGGGCACCCCAAGGGCAGGGCCGGGGGCTTGGGGGTACACGCAGCACGGGGGGGGTGGCTCGGTGACCCGCTCCGGGGGTGCGAGAGGACCCATCCAGCCTCTGCTGCCACCCATGAGTGCCAAAAATAAGCATCCTCCTCTCGCCCATCCCCAGGAGCATCCTTTGGTCCCCAGGAGCACCCTTGGCAGTGGGGCCACATGCCGTCTTGGCACCGGGGTGGGGGCAGGATGTGGCCGGGGGGGGTCACACCGCCGTCGCCTTCCCACTTTGGGTTTCCATGATGTCTGTTCGTCCATCTGGAAGGGATTGGCAGGACACCGGGAGGAGGATGGGCAATGGCAGCGGCGTGGGGGGAATTTACAGGGTACCCGGGGGGGGTCCGGCGAGGGGTGATGCCATCCCCCATCTCCCCCCGGGGTCCCGTGTCCCTCGGGGGCGTCGATGCAGGGGGGTGTCCGGGGTTGGTTGTAATCAACTGGTGTCTTTTGCATCCCCCAGCGGATGGAAAGAAATAGGGTGGGCGATGTCAGACCAGGCGGTGGCGGGGTGGGCGTGGGAGCGGGGCGGCCGGATCCAGTGCTACTCGATCACCATGCAGCACGGGAGGTGCTGGGAGAAGTACTTGAAGAGCTCCGGGGTGGCACCGGGGCAGTTGGTGAGCTCCAGCTCCTCCAGCTCCTGCAGCTGCACCAGCCCCGATAGCCCCGTGGTGGTCAGCAAGGGGCAGCCTGCAAGAGGACAGGGCACACCATCATGCCAAAATACCATCACCCCAAAAAACCAGCACCCCAGAAAACCCCCAGTGCCCCAAAACCAGCACCACAAAACCACCAGCACCCTAAAATACCAGCACTCCCCCAAAAAGCACCCCAAAACAACAGCACCCCCAAAACCACCACCCCAAACACACTAGCACTTCAAAAAATCAGCATCCAAAACACCAGCACCCCAAAAACCCCAGCACCACAAGAGCACGGCCATGGACCCCATCCCCGGAGAGCTGAGCTGGGTGCGGGTTCCCTGGCAATTTGAGGGGATGCAGGAGCCGTGCCATGCTGGGGAGGGGGGATGCTGGCTGTCCCCCAGGCTGTCCCCAGGACTGTCCAGGTCCCCACACCCCGTGGGGACCTGGTCACCTCATCCCAGGGGAGCAAGGTGGGGGTCTCACCGGCCAGCGAGAGGAGGCGCAGGCTGCCCATGCTCAGGAGATGCTTCAGGCCAAAATCCTGCACCTGGAAAAGAAAATGGAGTGGGAGTGGGGCGGGGGACAAGGGGGGGTTCCATGGGGGGCGGCCACCATGGCACCAGGGGCTCAGCATCGCTGGGGCAGGGTGGCAGGGCAGGGAGCTGGGTGCAGGGGTAGGGAGCTGGGTGCTAGGGCAGGGTGCTGGAGCAGGGTGCAGTGGCTGAGTCCTGCTGAGCTCACAAGAGGACCCCATCCCTTCCCTGCTTCCCAGTACCAAGTCGTGGGGGCTCCAGCCAGCCTGGGGTGCCCACCCTGAGCTCGAGGCCCGTCCCCAAGGAGGTGCCAGCCACTCTGCCCTCCCCGCCGTGCCAGCCAGGGTGGGCATGGCTGTGTTCCCCCACCTACCTGGCAGCACCAGCGCAGGTAGAGGCTCCGCAGAGATGACATGGTGGACAGGTAGCTGAGGCCAGTGTCGGTGATCCGCACGCACCTGCCGGGGACACAGGGTGTCAGGGCCAGCTGGGAGTGGGACACCTACGGGTGTCCCCAGACTGTGGCCCCCCATGCAGCACCCACTGCTTCCAGCATGTCTCAGCATGGCATGGCACGGTGCGGCATGGCTTGGCATGGCATGGCATGGCATGGCTCAGCATGGCTTGGCATGGCATGGCATGGCATGGCTCAACATGGCATGGCATGGCATGGCATGGCTCGGCATGGCTCGGCATGGCTCGGCATGATGCAGCATGGCTCAGCGTGGTTTGGCATGGCACAGCATGGCTCAGCAC
Source organism: Haliaeetus leucocephalus (assembly GCF_000737465.1). Classification (NCBI taxonomy): domain Eukaryota; kingdom Metazoa; phylum Chordata; class Aves; order Accipitriformes; family Accipitridae; genus Haliaeetus; species Haliaeetus leucocephalus. The sequence goes on from NW_010972660.1 coordinate 609,352, forward strand.
AGCTTGGCACAACCCCGTACCTGTCGAGCACCAGCTCCTCCAGCTTGTGCAGGTCACAGGCGATGTACTCCAGGGCCATGTCGGTGATGCGAGGGCACCAGGAGAGGTCAAGGCTGCGCAACTTCCGCAGGTTCTCAGCCACCAGCTCCACACCGTCATCCGTCACCTTGGAGCAGCCTGAGAGGCTGAGGACGCTCAGGTTGGGCAGGCTGTGGACCATGTTGACCACGCCATGGTTGGTGATCTCCCAGCAGGAGTTGAGGCGGAGGGTGTGGGTGGTGTAGCCTTGCTTGGCGGTGAAGTAGGCGAGCGCCGTGTCCGTCACGTGGTAGGCTTGCAGGTTGAGCTCGGTGAGGTTGGGCAGGAGCTGCGAGATGGCGGCGATGGCGTCGTCGGCCACGTTGATGCAGTCGCTGACGCTCAGCGCTGTGATGCGGGCGTTGAGGCTGGACCACAGCCCGGCCTCCGTGAAGTCGTTGCAGCCCGACAGCTCCAGCCGCACCACGCCCTGCATCTGCTCCAGCATCACCTGCCGAGGGGCAGGGGGTTAGGGCATGGTGGGCACCACCACCTGCCCTGCGCAGCCCCGTGCCCCGGCCTCAGCCCCCTCTGAGACCCCTGGGACTCTTTCTGCTGCCCCTGGCCCTGCATGGGTACAGCCTTCTCCCTGCCCCCCATCCCAGTGTTGGAGCAGCGCCCTGCTCTAGGACATGCCAGCATCCACAGGGACAGGAAGGGACAAGCAGGGACCCCTGGTTGCAGCCCCAACTGTGTATCTGGTGGTCTTGGCAGGGGCAGGATTAATGCCCACTCCCAGCCTGGGCACTGCTTGGGTAGGATGTGGCCACGGAGCAGCTGGTGCTGTGTTTGGCTGTGGTGCAGGGCAGGGGACCTCAGTGGGGACCTTGCCTGGCACCGTGCAGGACCATGAGTTGCTCCAACTCCATCTGCCCGCAGCCCCCTGCCCAGGCAACCCCCCTTGCTGGGGAGCAGCCAGCCAACCAGGGATGTCCCTGTCCCCTGAGCCCTGCTCATCACCCACCACTGCATCTACCACCCAGTGGCATGACCGCCTCGCCTGGCTTTGCCTTCCCAGCAGCATCTGCAGGCAGCATCCACAGGCAGCAGGGATGAACCCCCCAACAGCATCCTCACCCCCTGCCTGAGAGGGCGGCTCAGGCTGCAGCCCGTCCCACTGCCCAGACCACAGGCAGGGGCTAGTGATGCTGCCTGCACTCGTGGGATGGCCATGCTGCTTGCCTGCTCCTTGCCTATGGCCGGTGAAAACTGCCCACGCATGTGTCCCCACAGCCACTGGGAAGGACCTGCCATTGCCACATCGTCAGCTACCCAGTCACCTTGCTGGGGTCACCTACCTCCAACCCTGCGTCCGTGATGGTCGACCTCTTAAGGCTCATGGACTTGACCCCCTTCTTGGAGAGGGGGTAGTTGTCAATGAACTCACAAATGTCCAGGTCGGAGACGCCCACGAGGCAGAAGCCATCGAAGCCACGGACAGCAAAGCCCTGCAGGCTGACGAACTCCTTCTCACCACCGGGCAGGATGTTGTAGAGCTCTTTGGTGTGCAGGACGGGCGTCAAGCCTACCCAGAACTTGGGTTGGTAGAGCACCCGCCGCCACACCTTGCACACCTGCGCCAGCACGCACTTCTCGCATGCCGAAAAGTACCAGAACAAGCGGTTGAGGATCTTCTCGTCCACCGCCAGCTGCCTTTCCGAGGGCGAGCCGGGCAGCCGCTCTGGTGAGGGCTGCTCCGAGCCTTCGCTCGTGTTCAGTCCCACCAAGGAAGCGCCAGGAGGGGAGGAGACGCCGGCCAGAGTGGCCAAGGAGAGAGGGGAGGCCAGGCTGGGGATGGGCAGGTCGCTGCGATGGGCTAAGGCTGGGCTGAGGATGGCAGGCACGGAGGAAGGCTGGCACAGGCGGTTTTTCACGGCGGGGGTGCCTTTGGTGATGCTGGCAGAGCCAAGGCCGTTGGGTTGTGTGGGGATCTTCACCAGTCCATTGCGGGGCAAACATGGGGGCTTGGTGTCGCCGTTTCTCGGGTTCGACATCTTCCACAGGTCTCTCTGCAACACAGGGATGTTGGCTGAGGGGCTGCCGGACTGACAGGGAGAGCAGGCAGGGAGAGTGGGCAGGGAAGGCGGGCAGGGTTGGAGGATGTTGTGGCACCGTCAGGGAGGGAGATCCTGGGGGTCCCCGTGCAGGAAGCAGGATGGCACGGGGGAGCGGGCAGTGCAGGGCTGCTGGGCACAGCAGAAGAGGGGTCATGCCTGGGGCACAGAGTGGGGTCCTCCGAGGGGCTGTGTGGCCCTGGCATCCCCCATGATGGGGAATGGATGGGGATTTGTCCCCGGACATTCACATCCTTCTCTCAGCCCAGGATCCAGCCACCAATGGGAGATGGAGCAGGATCATAGAATCATAGGCTGGTTTGGGTGGGAAGGGACCTTTAAGGCCATCTAGTCCAACTCCCTGCAATGAGCAGGGACATATTCAACTAGATCAGGTTGCTCAGAGCCCTGTCCAACCTGACCTTGAACGTTTCCAGGGATGGGGCATTGACCACCTCTCTGGGTAACCTGTGCCAGTGTTTCACCACCCTCAGCGTAAAAAATTTCTTCCTTATATCTAGTCTGAATGTGCCCTTTTTCAGTTTAAAACCATTACCCCTTGTCCTGTCACTACAGGCCCTGCTAAAAAGTTTGTCCCCATCTCTCTAATAAGCCCCCTCGAAGTGTTGAAAGGCTGCAATAAGGTCTCCCTGGAGCCTTCTCTTCTCCAGGCTGAATAACCCCAACTCTCCTAGCCTGTCCTCATAGGAGAGGGGTTCCAGCCCCCTGATCATTTCTGTAGAGGGGAGAAGAGGCAGCAGTGGTGGAGCAGAGCTGCCTGCACTCACTGTGCCAGCAAGGTGCTCGTCAGCAAGCCTGTGCCAGCCAGGAGCCTCACTGAGCCTTGCTGAGCCTCACAGCAGCCGGGCAGCACCCCAGCAAACCAGGCCAATAAATATTTCAGCAGCAGCGAGGCCAGCTTTCCAACGGCCCCGCCGCACCCCGCCATCCATTATTCAACACGTTTCCCTCTATAAATACAGAGGTGAATAATTGATGGGGGCTCAGCCCCCCCCTCCTGCCCCAGCCAGTGCCTGGCGCAGGGCCCTGTCGGTGCGCTGCCTGTCCTGCCCACACCCTGTTTGCTGGTGCCATGCCAAACCCTGCCAAAGATCCGGTTCTGAGGCTGGAGGGTGCTGGGCTCCTGGCAGCCCCTGGGGACACGGTGAGGAGCTGGGGCCCAGGGGAGCGGGGGGCGGGGACATGGTCCCTGAGCCCCGAGGGATGGCTGGCATGTCCATCCAGCAGTGGTTGATGGGACCTGAGGACTTTCTCCATCACCAGCTCCCCCCAGACCCAAGATAAAAGTGAGACAAATATTTTAGCTGCTTGATTTGGGATGGAGATGGCCAGGCCCTGACAGAGGGGCACCGAGGGAGCAGCATCCCAGCCAGTGATGCTCAAGGCCCAGGTCTGCAGGCTCTGAGGATGCTCCATGCGGCCTGGGGGGGATGGCTGCCAAGTGGGGTGCAGCCTAGATCCCCTGCTGCCCCCAGCCCATCACTTTCACCCTCACAGCATCCCTGGGCCTCATCCAGCCCTCCTGGAGCAGCCAGGGAGGGGAGCAGCCACCCAAAAGGCACCATGGAAGAGCCCAGGAACACAGGCAGCTGCCTCCAGCACAGCTGGCTAACCCCATGGGGTGCACGGCGTCTCCTGGGGACACTGCCTGGCACAGCAGGGTGGCAGGATGGGGCTGGTGGGAGCTGCTGAAGCCTCTCCCATGGTGCAAGTGGCAGTGGTGCGGAGATACCTGCAGCCAGCCAGGCCCGGTGGCAGTGGCAGCATGAGAGCCAGTCTCCGGGGATGAGCCCAGCCCTGTGCAGACAGTCTGGCGCCGTTCCCCTCTCGGATGCAGCTTTTGCTGCCTCTGTTCATGCTGCCCGACAGAGGAGCTGGGCCTCTGATGCTTGGACATGTGTTAAATTCACTTGAAAGCAGGAGAAGAGGAGGGGAAAGAAGGAAGAAACTTAAAACCAGCAGCTTGGTGTTTGGCAGCAATTAGGGAAGCAAACAGAACATGCACCAGGGTGTCTAACAGCCATACAGCACAAATCCAAACAGATAATTACCAGGCGGCACGGAAAGGCTGTCACTCCAGCATGGACCCCACAGCCAGAGCTGTGCAGCATGCTGGTTGCCCCCAGGGAGAGGGCAGGTGGTGGCAGAGGGGCAGCCTGGGGCCTCAGTAGCCCAAGGGGACAGTCACAGGAGGAGACAGATGCTGACAAGTCGCCGGACTGAAATGCAGCCAGCAGGAGGTGTTGGCAACGGTTACAACCAGCTCAGACCTCGGCTGGTCCCTGAGGCCGGGCTCGGGGGGG
>NW_010972660.1:613817-620288 GCF_000737465.1 Haliaeetus leucocephalus
GGGGGGCTGAGTGGATTCAGCAGCTTTCCCAGTCCTGCCTTGGAAAGCTGAGCCAGGTCCCCCCTGCCCCAGGCGCTGAGGCTGCCTGGCTGGCTCACAGAAATCCCGAACTGTGAATGAGCTGGGAAGTCACTTCAAATAGAAAGACAGCCAGAGATTCAGGCCTTCTGGGCACAAGCAGGCTCCAGGCAGTGGCAGCGGGAGGCCGGGCAGGCAGGCTGGCTGTACCCGGCTGCATCTCTCCAGGGAAATGGGCAGACAAGAATCTGGGGATTCCTACCACCCCAAAAGGAGCAGGTCTGCTTGGGGGGAGGATGCCAGACTGGAGAGGGTGGTATGGGGGCACAGACTGGAGAGGGGAGTGGGTCCAATAGCTGCTCTCTCCTCTGTCTCTGGCACCATGGGGCAGTGCTGGGATCTGCCCTGCACTGCTGCAGGAAAACTGCTGCCTGCAGCCAAGCAGCCCCCCAGGTTCCTGCACCCCAGGGCTGAGGCTACATCACTCTGATGTACAAAATGCAAGTACCGCATCCTGCGGAGATCAGAGCTGCTGTGTGCTGGGATGCCCAGCACACATCCTGCCCTGTCCCAGGCCCTCCCTCCAACCCACTGAGACAGCAGAGGGACAGAGAGATACAAAGCCATTAGCCTTGGAGGTGTCAGCACAGAGCCCCTCTGATGTTGCAGCAGGTCCATGAGCACCTCCATATGCTTTCTGGTCACCCCAAAGCAGCAGGAGAGCAGAGATTTGGCCTTTTCTCCTCTCCCCATCATCTCACTGTTTGCAGATTGCATGACTGGGCCAACCACAACATCATCATCAGGAGAGTTCAGCACTTGGTACAACCATCCTTACTCTGGGATCCCACAGGAAAGGCCCAGCTTCACAACCCCCCTATAGCACTCCCACTCTGCTCTTGCAGGCCACAGCTCATGAGGGAAGCATCTGCCAGCAGTGGAGTGCCAGCTCCCAATCCACAGTGGGAGGAAACCTGACAAAAGCAAAGGGCAAAGTCTTTTAGTCTCCCAAATTCACTCCAGGGTGCACATTTCACAGGAAACATCATTGCCAGAGAAGTCACTCCATTCATGAGGGTTTTGTCATACACAATGAGCGATGATGCAGTGGTGGGGGGTGGATTTGACGCAGGAAGAGAGAAGGAAGAAGGGGGTCTAAGAGCCTGTCACTACAAACATTACACAGACGATGAAGATGCTGGGAAGAATAGGACAAAAGCTGCCAGGAAGACAGAGCTTGTCCAAGCCATTGGGAGAGTTTACCATCTCCATGTGGTAGTGAAGAGGGACGAGGGCCTCAAGAGATGGGCAGGATGATCAGTCCCCCTGTTAGTGCCACCCCTGCGTGGGTGTTCGCTGGGAGACCTCACGCTGTGGCAGATGAGACCCGCTGGATCAGGCAGTCATCCTACTGCAGCCAGGCTTGAGGGCGAGCTCTGGACCGGCTGGGCTTGAAGCCTACCGAGGGCTCTGGGTCAGCCGGGCTCGGAGGCCACTGGAGACCCGGGTCTGGCCAGGCGTGGGAGCCAGCGGGCCCCGGCCCTGCTGGCCGGGCGGGCCCCGTTCAGCACCGCGGACAGCGGCCCCGTTCAGCACCGCGGACAGCGGCCCGGCCCCGCGCTCTCCTTGCGTCACCCTACAAGGGCACCCCGCAAACGTGCCCCTGCGGGACCCCCCGCCTCAGCGGCCCCCTGCCAGGATCCACTATTGCCCTGCCAGGTCCCTGCCAGGATCCACTATTGCCCCGCCAGGTCCTTGTAAGAGATCCTACTATTGCCCCGCCAGCTCCGTGTGAGGATCCACTATTGCCCCACCAGGTCCCTTTGAGGACCCACTACGGCCCCACCAGGTCCTTGTAAGAGATCCTACTATTGCCCCACGAGGTCCCTGCAAGGATCCACTATTGCCCCACGAGGTCCTACTATTGCCCGGCCGGGTCCCTGCCAGGATCTACTATTGCCCTGCCATGTCCTTGTAAGAGATCTTGCTATTGCCCCACCAGGTCCATGTGAGGATCCACTATTGCCCCACCAGGTCCCTGCAGTCTCCTCTCCTGCCCTGCCAGCTTGCCGTGAAGCCCTGTTATTGCCTTGCCAGAATCCGAGGCTGCTGCAAAATTATTCCTGTGGAGCCACTGCTTCAGTGACAGGGCTGCTCAGCAGCAAGCAGCCATCACTCACGGCTTCCTGCACACACACACGCAGATTATATATATATATATATATATATATGCATACACAGACACACAGGGGCACACACACAACCACCCTGACAGAGCCCCAGGAACTGGTGGATGCATCTTACATGAGCCTTGGCATTCAGCTGCACATATACATGCACACATACACACACAGAGATAAGCGCATGCACGCGCGCACACACACACACACAGAGGGTTGCATCAGCTGAATTCATTAGCCCATCTATTTTTACTAATGCAGCAAATCAAGTTGCTCTACAGGCGGAGAAAACATACCCGAGACATAGTGCTGTGGCAGAGCACAGAGCCAAGGCTTTTGTCCAGCACTCCTGAGGGTAAAGGCTCCCTGGGACTCCCTCAACTCTACACAACATCCCCAACCCGCAGCAATGCCAGGCAGGCTTTGGGGGGGCTGAACCTGCCAACCAAAGCACATGGTAGTAATAAAGACATCCCACTACAAAGATCGCCTTCCCTGGCAGCACTTAGTGGTGTGTGAGCTGCCTCCTGCTCTGATCCTATCAGGTCAGACAGCTGCCCGTGCCATGAGTAGAGGGTGTACAATCACCGGCCTCCGAGGCTGGGTCCCCTTGGAGGGCTTGGATGACCCCAGCAATGCAGAGGAGCTGCAGAAGGCCCTGAAGCAGTCACTGGCTCCCCCGGAGATGGAGGGACAGCGGGGTGTGTTTGAGTGGGGAGAAGCTGTACTTGTGCACGCGTGTGTGTGTACAGGCAGATCTGTACTCCTGGGCTCAGCACTCACACAAGTCAGCTGGGAGAGAGGCTCAGAGCACAGCTCCAAACAGCACTACCTAATCCCCCACTGCACAAGCCAGGAATTTGTGGTGGGGAAGGGCCTCGCTGCTCTGCCTGACCCCGGAGACCTGCCATTTGTGTGATGGGAGCCAGGAAACTCCTTCCTGAGACTACCCTGAGAGCCCCTGGGGAGACTGGAGGGCTGAGAACAGCTCTCCTGCTCCCTTGTTGGCTCCCAACGATGCTAAAGAGCTCATCCCACCTTGCAGTGGACAAAGAGGCTCAGGAGGGGCTGGGAATACAATTGGTATGAGTCCCATTCCTGCCGGCTGCTGCTCTCAGTGCTGGGCTGGCTGGTGAATCTGTCGCTGGGTCTCAGGCAGCTCATGGCCAGGCAGCGGAGCCATCATGATAGGTACTCCCCAGTACCACTATCCGCCGGGTCCCACAGCCTTTCTGAATGGCAAGACCTGGGTCTGGGCTCTGCGGGGCCAGCCCCATGCCCAGGGAGCTGGAGAAATTCTTGCTAAGGTGCCAAAGCCAAGCTCTGCTCAAGTCCCCACCACTTTCTGCTTAGCTGAGAGAACAGCTCATGTCCAGCACTGGGAGATGCTGCTCCTGTCCTCCCCAGCCCTCAGCATGGGGGAGTTGTAGGGAAGAGGCAAAGCTCCAGCCCCCCAGGCCTAGCCAGGTAAAACTTAGTCGCAACAGGCAGCGGGGTCTCCTCCAGCTGCCACAAGCTCTTCCTACAGGAGCATTTGTCCTCTCTGTTAAGACCCATATCTCCCAAAGACATCAAGCCCTGACCTCCCTCCCTACCCCAGGCAGCCCCATGTCCCCTGGGGGGGACCCCACACCCAAGAGGAACACGGGATGCACAGACCAGAGCAGAGCTGGACCTCAACGTGCTGCCCTGGGCCCATCTCCAGAGGTCCTGGCCCTCACTGCCATGGGAGGATGCTCATGCTTCAGCCAAGCTTTGCCCTGCTCCCCACTGATGGAGGTGAGGGGAAGAAGGAACAGCTCCTCTTGTGCTGGCTCCTGTCTGGCCTGGCCTCTCCTCAGTGCAAGCCCAGCCAGAGCCAGAGCATCCAGCATGTTACAGCCCTTCTCTTTACCCCTCCTGGGCCCCAGAAGGGGTGAATAAAATGCAAGAGTCCACAAGAAGAGAGGAGACAGGGGACCATGGCCCATGGCTGTCCCCCAGCCCCCTGTCCCCAGGACACGGATGTACTCCTCAGGTACTGCTGAGACTTGAGCCTCTTCTTCAAACTCCTTCATCCCTCCAGACACGGCAATGGCCACACAAACAGCGATGACCCTTTGCCCCTGGGCTTGGGGATCCGGCTGGGAGCCGGGGTCAGGGTGAGATGGATGAATGCCTATCCAACATGGGACCCATGGTCACGAGGCTTGTAGGATGCCAGGGCAGGCAGGCAGCATTCAGCCACAGGACTCCTCACTGCAGGGGGTTAGGGGGGACTAAATGCCGACACAGGCTCCAAAAAGCCATTAGATGCATCCTGGAAGCAAAGGTACTGGCCTGCTCCTACTCCTGCTCCTAGGGCAGCCCCGCAGCCGCCCACTTCCTCCAGCCAGGAGCTGGGCACGGGTCACACCTGCAGCAGAGAAACCCTGGAGAAACGGTTTCTCCTGACCTGCCCTCTCCCCAAACACTCTCCTCTTCAGCCCTGGCCCCCTTCTCTGCACTGCTGGCCCTGGAGCACCTAGCAAACATGGCTGGTCCCTATAGCAGGTGGGCAGAGGTTGGGTGGGGGTGGGATGCTGCCAAAGGAGCCCCGCTCGCCTGCGCACCCTATCCTGCTCCCTCCCACGCCATCAGCACCCACTCACCTCCCAAATCCCTTTTCCCCTCTCTGGGTGCTGTTCCATCCACACAGGCACTGGTGAGGAGCAATGGGCCATGGTTTGGAGATGGGGAAACTGAGGTACGGACAGAGCGACGTGGCTTTGCCATGGAGCTGCCAGAGTCCGAGCCAGGCACAGCTTAAATCTGCAGAGCATGAAGGCAGGATCCAGCCCCCAAACTCAAAGTGCTCCTGCTCCAGCCACCCTTCCCCTGGCTGAAGCATGGCCATGTCCCCATGGGATGGTCAACATGGAGGTCACCCCTCCGGAGGGGACAAGGGGACCCTTTCCCCCTCCCACCTTCCTGCATGTGCCGTTCCGGCTCGAGCAAGGGTCCCTCCATCCCCAGGAGCAGGATCTGGGGAGGTGCGAGGTTGCCAGTGCTGGGGATGCTCGTCCCGCTGCTCCCTGCCACCGTGGAGCTGCTGGCATGGGGAGAAGAGCAGGCCCGGTGGATGGCAAAGAGATCGATGTGGGGGAAGCCAGCTCGGGGAAAAATAGATATCTAGCTCATTAAAAATGGATGCTCAAGCGAGTCCTCCCCACTCCAAAGCCACCTCCCTCCCTCTTCCTGGTAGCCAGAGTGAAATCAGCACCCAGCTTTCAGAGGAGGGGAGATGCCAGCATGGCACAGCGCTTGCTCTGCACCTGCTGCTCCCACACTGCTGCGTGCTGAGACCCCCTGGGTGCTATGGAGGGGGCCTGAGACCCCTGTACCCTGGGTGAGGGTGGTCGTGGAGCAGGATCTCTGCCAGGAGCATCCCCACTGCAGGGATTGCCACGCTCCGGCCTTTGCTGCCCAGGCACTGCCATGTCCCACCAGTGCCGGCGGATGCCCAAGAGCCAGAGCCGTCCTGGCCCGGTGCCCTGTGGCACCCCTGGACCCCCACCCAGCTGAGGTCATGGCGGTCTCTGCCTGGATGCTGCCACAACTCCGTGCCTCAGTTTTCCCCATCCTGCCCCAGCCCTTCCATGGGGCTCAGCCTGCCCGCCCAGCCCCCGGTGCCAGTCAGCGTCATACAGGGACCCCTCCACGCGTCCCCATTCCCTGCCCTGCTGAAACAACCTGCCCCTGGTCCCTCGCCCCCCCTTCCTGGGCTGCTTGGGGGTCCCCAGCCCCATGCTGGGCTCTGCAGGACCCCACTGTGGGGCTCAGCCCCCCGGCCCCATCCCAGCTGGGGCCTTCCCCTTCCTCCATCCCCTGGACCCCAGGATGGGGGGTGGCTGCCCCTGTGTGTGTGTCCCCAGCCTGTGTCACCCTGCACCCAAGGAAAGCCCTACCAAGGTGGTGGGGTGTCAGGGTGCTGGGGTGTCAGGGGGGTGGGGTGCAGACCCGGGGGTGCCAACAGTCCCAGTGGTGCCACCAAGGAGGACAAGGGGCAGCTTGAGGGCCCACAGCAGAACCAGGGTGGGGGGAGCAAGCAGCAGCCCTACACCCCGGTGACCCTGTCCCCACCGTGATGTCATCCTACACCCCCATCCCAAAGCATGTCCCCGTACCCACCCGACCCCCCCTCCCCGTTACCCCCCGGGGGATGCCCGGCCATGCGGGGGGGGGGGGGTGGGCCACCACCTCCCCTCCCCCCCGGGTCCCCAAACCGGGGATGGGGGGCCAGCATCACTTGGCG
>NW_010972660.1:620476-625738 GCF_000737465.1 Haliaeetus leucocephalus
TGGGTGGGTGGGTGAATGCAGGGGTGGAAGGATGGGGGGATGGAGGGAGGGAGGGATGGAGGGATAGAGCTGGAGGGATGGAGGGATGAATGGAGGGGTGGAGGCATGGAGGGAGAGATGGAGGGAAGAATGGAGAAATGGAAGGATGGAGGGATGGAGGGTGAGATGGAGGGAAGGCTGGACGGACAGACGGATGCTTGCTCTGGCTCTCTCTCCACCAGGGTGCTGGCAGGCCGAACATCCCTGTGCAGACCCCTGTCACCCCGGCAGCCGGCTCAGGCCCTGCTGACAACCCCTGGGGTGCAGCGGGGATGGTAGCTCCAGCTCCAGCACCCCAGGGTGCTGCACGTGCCCAGGGAAGGCTGCTGCACCCAGGTGCCGGGGGGGTTCACCTGCCCAGGCCATGGCTGGCAGTGGGACCTGCAGCTGGGGGATGCCCCATTGCTGCCCCCCCTATTTCCCATCGCCCCCAGCTCAGCATCCACCCAGCACCCCCAGTCTGCTGCCCAGATTCACCACTGCTCCCCAAAATGGAGGGAACTGGTTAGGTGCCACATTCAACCCTGTTCCCTCTGCTTTCCCCTCGCACAGCCCCATGTGAGCAGTGGCACCAGCTCGGCCGGTTGCCCCCAGCTGGGCCCTGGGGAGGCTGATGGAGCTGCCTGGATCCGGCCGCCTGGCTCCTGCCTCCATTATTTATAAGGCAGGTCGGGTTTCGCACTGGCAGCCGGGAGGGAGTTTGGGGGAGGAGACTGTGCACACACTCACACTTGCACTCACACTCACACTCACCCCCTCATCCCACCCTGCTCAGAGGGTGACAAAAGCAGGAAAAGGGGCCGGAGGGGCCGGTGACTGCAGAGACATGCAGGTCAGTGACCTCATCCAGGTGACATGTCTTTTCCCCATCGCCTGAGGAACTGGGGGTCCCTCCCCCCATGATCCTTTGTCCCCCCAGCAATGCTCGGTTCCCTCGTGATGCCTCATCCCCATGGGGGTGTCCCAGGGGAATTCTCACCCAGCAGCAGCCCGGGAGCAGCGGGTGGTGGTCCAGCCCTCCAGGGGCACGCTCTGCTCCCAGAGCAAGCCCAGTGCCAGCAGGACTGGCAGGCACCGGGAGGCAGTCGGGCCCCGGATGGTCCCTGTTGTCCCCTTGATCCTGGCACAGCCCCATTGTCACTAACCTCTGCCAGCTCCGGCCCCAGAGGAGACACGCTGGGGTGGCCCCATGTCCTGGGGACATTTTCATGCCAAGAAGGATCACAACTCCTCCACACGCCGGAGGAGTCCCTGGGCGGGGGATGTCTCCGTGCACATGTCCCCAGTGGAGGGGACACAGCTGGGGTGGACCCCCTGGGCTGGGTACCCACACCCTGAGGTGCCCGGCTGCCCCAGCTCACCCCACAGCCGCGGGCAACCCCGGCTTGTCAACCTGTGCTGTGGCAGGCCAGGGTCCCTGAACTTCCCTGGTCCACGGGGACCGTCCCTCCCGGGTTCCAGGAGAGCGGTGGCCAGCGTCCCCACGCTCAGGCCAGGGCAGCAACCGAGAGCCAAGTGACACCGCTCCTTCACACCTCATCTTTATGGGAACTGCCAGAACCCCATTGGCCTCCGTTGCCCTCCCATCCCCACCGCCCTGGGGATGCTGAAGGTTCTCACCCCACGCACCCAGCCCGCCCCATGCCGATGGCACCCCGGGGCCAAGCATCACCTGTCCAGCCGGACTACTGGTGCCAAAGCTGGACCGCAGTGCGCCGGGTGCCGTCGCCGCGGCAACCGCCGTCGCCTAGCGCCGGCTGTCTCCCGGTAACCCGTCGCCTAGCAATGGGGGATTTTTCACAGCTCGGGATGAAGAGTTGAAAGTTATTTTTAGCCCGGGCTGCGAATCAATAGGCAGCTCCATTCGCCGCCCCGCAGGATGCACGCGCGGGGCCTTGCTGCGGTGGCGGAGTGGGGAGGGGGCTGCCGAGGGGAGCGGGGTGGCCTGGCTGGCCTGGGGTCATCACCCCGGCACAGCCCCCAGGAGACCTCCCTCCCCCCCCCAGGGCTCAGCCCCCTTTGTGCTGACCCCAGGGCTCAGCCCCTCTGGCCCCCCTCAGTGCCCTCTGTAGGGCTCGGACCCTCTGAGCCCCCCCCGAGGCTCAGAAACCCCCCAGGGCTCCCTTCCCCCTCCAGGCCACACACAAATGAGGGTGGGTGAGGGCAGGACCCAGCCATGGGGTCTCTCGGTCTTCTGCGGGGACCCTCACACGGCCATGGGGATGATCACACCACTGCGGGGACCATTAGCTTTCTGTGGGGACCCTCATGTCACTGTGGGGACCCTCATCCAGCTGCTGGGAGCCTCATCCAGCTGCTGGGAGCCTCATCCTGCCATGCGGACTGTCTCCCGCTAGTGTGGACCCCCACCTTGCCATGGGAACCCTTGCTCTGCCATGGGGACCCCCACCTTGCCATGGGGACCCCCACCTTGTGTTGAGGACCCCCACCTTGCTATGGAGAACCCCCCTTTGCCATGGGGAACCCCACCTTGCCATGGGGGCCCTTGCCTTGCCATGGGGGCCCTTGCCTTGACATGGAGACCTCTGCCCTGCCATGGAAGACCCCTGCCTTGCAATAGGGACCACCACCTTGCCATGGCAACCCTTGCCTTGTCATGGGGACCCTCGCCCTGTGGTTCCCCTCCTGAGAGCCTCCCTGAGCTCCTCCAGCCTCTCTAGGGCTCGTGCCTGCCCTCAGGGGCACCAGCCTGGGGGTCCAGATGCTCAGGGGCACCGGGAGGGGACGGAGCCTGTTTGGCACCCAGGTTCCATGGGGAAGGGCTGGGGGTATCCCCGCACGGCCCCGGGGCTGGGCCAGGAGTTGAGGCGAGGCTCCTCAGCTATTTTTTAAAGATTAGGTGGGTGCCTACCACAGCCGCATCTCCTGCGAGTGCTCTGGTGGGTGGGAGAGCTCCCCACGCAGCCATGGGGGGTGGAGCAGCGGGATGAAGAGAGACTGGGGACCCCCAGCCTCTGAGCAGCCCTCCATAGTTCCAGACCCCCCGAGTTCCCCTTTTCCCTTTCCAGGAGGGTTTCTGCCTCCGGGCACAGCCCAGTCTGGAGCATCCGTGCCCTTGCCATCACTCTCCCACAGCGCAGGGTGGAGAGTGCTCAGATCCACCCCACGGAGACCCTTTTGTGGGCATGGGGGATGCCCCAGCTCTGTGGGGAAGCCCAAAGACCTGCTCAGTGGAGGGGACTGCCCAAGAAAGGAGAAAGCTCTGCTGAAGCTGGGTGATCTGGCGGGGAGATGGAAGATCATCAAAAAAGCACAAAGGAAAGAACCAGGGTCCCTCCTGCTGTGGGGGAGACATGGAACCCCAAAGCCCTGGGTGCCCCAGAGGTGGCAGATGGGTTGAGGGCACATCGGCCACCTGCACTGGCACAGCTTGAGACCCCCCTGGAGCACTCATCCAGCTCTGGGGTCCCTGCACAAGGCAGAGCTGGACCTATTCAGAGCGGGTCCAGAGGGGACCACGGAAATGGCCAGGGGGCTGGAAGAACCTCTCCTGTGGAGAAAGGCTGGGAGATGTGGGGTTGTTCAGCCTGGAGAAGACCTTTCTGCAGCCTGTCAACATATAAGGGGGCTCAGAAGAACGATGGAGAGAGGCTTTTCACCAGAACCTGTAGTGACAGAAGGGGTGATGGGTTTAAACTGGCAGAGGGTGGATTTAGCCTGGCTCTAAGGAAGAAATGTGTTGCGGTGAGGGCGGTGAGAGGCTGCAGGAGGTTACCCAGAGGAGCTGCGGATGCCCCATCCCTGGGGGGCCTCAAGGCCCTGGATGCGGCCGGAGCAGCCCGACCCCAGGGGGGATGTCCCTGACCCCGCGGGGGATGTCCCTGCCCAGGGCAGGGGTTGGACCGGGTGATCTTTGAAGGTCCCATTCGATGAGTCGATGCTGTGCTCCGCTGCAGGACGTGGCTTCCCCCCACCCACCCCCTCCCCGTAGACCCTCGGGGTCCCCCAGCCCCGGGACGGGGTGGGGGGGCGGGCGGCGCAGCCGCCGTGCCCGCGGTCACAAGAGGGCACTGCGAGCCCGAGCATCCCGGGGCCCCGCTGACCGGAGCGGGCCGGGGGCGGGGAGAAGCCCGGGGCCAAGCCGGGAACCCGGAGCGACCCGGGACCCTCTTGCAGGGGCCAGCGGTTTCCCCTGCCCCCCTGCTCGGGCAGCTCCCGGGGGGCTACCGGCCCCCAGCCCCATGGGGTGCCACCCTCCCTGCGGCAACCGGGAGCAACGGGGACAAGGCCAGGGGACACAGCGGGGATGCCGGGTAGGGCCAGGGGACGCGACCACCGCCCAGAGCCCCCGGGCACGGCCGGCAGCCCCGGGGACGCGGCGTTTCGGCCGGTGGCAGCTCCAATAAAGCCCAGAACTGCTTTGCCCCGCCGGCTGGTCCAGAAGGTTGAGTGAACTGGTGGGTGCTTAGGGTGGGTGGGCTTTGCCCGGTCCTGGGTCAGTCCCAGCTCCGGTGGCGGCTCCGAAGGGGCTGATGGCCCCTCCCCCGATCGCCGTGCCCCGAAGGCAGGGGTGCCCCCGGCCCGGTGGCTCGGGGGAGGGAAGCCAGGGCTGGCCGCGGTGGGTTTGTCCGGCTGGTGCTGAGGTTTCTGCCCGAGCACCCGGTTAAGGTGGCTCAGGGTGCTGCACACCCGGGCTGTGGCAGGGGGCCGGGGGTGCCAGCTCACCCCGGGGTGCTGGGGTGGGGTTAGGGCAGACTCACTGCCATGTACCCACGGGGACGGTGACACCGGGCTCCAGCCTGCAAAGAGCCACGTCCCACCAACCCACACCCTGGGGTGTCCCAAGGAAAAGTCCCCTGAGGGTGCTGAGCACCCCACCAGGAGGGGAATCGGTGGGGTGAGGTCCCTGCCTGCGGACAACAGCACCCGGTGGCACCAGTGCCACCCCACCTCTGGTGCCACCTCGCCTCTGGTGCCACATCACCTCTGGGGACCTGGCGGAGGCTGTTTGTGGGCTCCCTGGCTGGCCCTCCCCACCCTGAGCTCTGACCCCAACTGGCCCCGCTTCCCCATGGTGGCACAGGGTCCGGTCCCCGGACCATGGCCCCCATCTCACTGTGATCCGGCTTTACCGTCGCAGCCAGGCCCTTGAGCCCAGCCACCCTCTGGCAAACCCCACGCGGTGGCTGGTGGTCTTGGCACGAGGGCCAGCAGGCACAGAGCCCCCCACCCTGACACCCCCACCCTGACACCCCAACACCC
>NW_010972660.1:625754-626816 GCF_000737465.1 Haliaeetus leucocephalus
CCGGCTCCACCTTAACCCGCAGCCCCTCCGGCCCCTCATTTTTCCACGGATTCCAGCAGCTTGACTTCTTTCAGCATCACTTCATGGCCAGAGAGCTGCAAATCCCCCTCTCCCCCTCCTGCCACCCCCCCCTCCACCGGCCCCCTCCCCTTTCTCCCTTCCCCTCTTTCTTTCCACCATCCAAATTTACAATCCCTCATTTCCATTCCGCTCCACCCTCTCGCCGGGGACTTTGTTCCCGGCCTGTATCATCCCATCCCAATTGTTCGGTGTTTATTTCAAACATTTTGGCGGGCTGTCACTGGATGGAAACTTAATTAATTGTGGGGTTTGTGGTGCCGGCACAATAGCGGCTGAAAAGGGGGGAGAGGCAGGGGTGTTAAAATCCCGAGGGGCAGGTTTGGAGGGGGGGGGAAAGTGGGGGTTCAGGTGTGCGTGACCCCCGTGCCAGGCCCTCTGCCACGCGCCTGTGCTTTGCCCTGGTGACGAAAATACCCCCGTGGGGGGGGGGGTGCTGCTGGGGGGGGGGGTAGTTTATATGGAGGTTGGGGTGTGCGTAACTCTTGGGGTACACAGTGGGGGGGGGGCTGTAAACCAGGGGGGCTGTAGCCTGGGGTCTGCATAGACTGGGGTGTGTATAGCTTGGGGTGTGCATGGCCTGGGGTGGGCATAGTTTGGGGTGTCTGTAGCCTGGGGTGTGCTTAACTTGGGGTGTGCACAGCCTGGGGTGCCGATAGCCTGGGGTGTGCATAACTTGGGGTGTACGTAGCCCAGGGTGTACGTAGCCCGGGGTGTCCATAGCCTGGGGTGTATATAGCTTGGGCTGTGCATAACTTGGGGTGTACGTAGCCCAGGGTGTACGTAGCCCGGGGTGTCCATAGCCTGGGGTGTATATAGCTTGGGCTGTGCATAACTTGGGGTGTACGTAGCCCGGGGTGTGCGTAACTCGGGGTGCGCGTAGCCTTGCCTGTGCAGGGTTGGGGTGTACCCAGCCTGGGGTGCCTGTAGCCCGGGCTGTGCGCAGCAGCCACGGCTGCACGTAACTCGGGATGCACACAACCG
>NW_010972660.1:627399-636006 GCF_000737465.1 Haliaeetus leucocephalus
CCCCCCCCGCCGGACAGGCAGCGGGGAGGGGCTGCCACCACCTCCTGCATCCGCGGGGCAGGGTCACGGGTGGGATGCTGGGACCTGCGCCTGCCTCAGTTTCCCCACTCCTGGGTGCGGCTGCTCCCCCCCCCCTCCCGCCCCCGGAGGGATGCTGGTCCCCGGGGTGCAGGGGCCGTAGGGCTCCCCGCCTCTCCGGGATCCCCTTCCCGAGCTCCCCCCCCCACACACCCCGTGAAACGCAGCTCTGCGGCCGGCGGGGCCCCCAGTCCCTCGCCAGGGCCCGAGGTGGGGAAGGCTCCGAGCTCCGGAACAAAGAGCCGGGGCTCGCCAGGAGGGGCTGCCGCCAGCCCCACGCGGGAGGCTTGGGGGGCCACGGGGACCACGAGCAGCGTGGCCGGGACAAAGCAGCCCCACGGCTGCCTCCGCTCCCCCCAGCCTGGTTTTCCCGCTTGTCCTCCCCCCTCCGCCCCCCTGCTAAAAACGTGGCTCCGGGCACCATTTACATGCGAGTCCGAATCCTGCGGGGGGGTGGGGGGTGTAACCCTCCCAGCACCCACCGGGGATCCCCCAAAGCAAGGGAATACACAACCCCAAGGCCACGGGCAGCCTGGCAGGGGTGGCTTGGGAGCCCACCCTGGGTGCGAGTGGAGGGCCTGTGCTGCCGCAGCCCCCCCTCAGCCCCCCTGGGAAGGTGCTGGGAAACATGAGCACCCCCCAAATGATGCATTTGCACCCCAAGTCTGAGGCATCGAGGGTTTGGTGCTATTCCTCCCCGTGTTCATCCCGCACGCCTCCGCAGAGGTGCTGCTCAAGAGTGCCGGGGTGCTGCCACACCGGGGGGGATGTGGGCTGGGGGGGGGTCCCTGTGTCCTGGAGGGTCCCAGCTGATGGGAGCCGCTGTGCCTCGCAGCGGGCTGTCGCAGGAGGCAGGCAGCGTGGAGCAGCTCTCCCTGCACTGCGCCGAGGGCTCGCTGGAATGGCTGTACCCCACGGGGGCCCTTCGCCTCCGCCTGGCCCCCCGCCTGCCCCCCCCTACCGCCGCCGTCAAAGGCAGGAGCCCCCAGCATGTCACCGCCTGCGTCAAACCCGCCGGCACCTTCCGGGGGGCTCAGCTCTACCTGGAGAGGGAGGGAGTGCTGGAGCTGCTGCTGCCGGAGGCCCCCCGCCCTCGCGTCCGCTGCTTCAGCTGGCTGCCCCGGGAGAAGGTGGCTCTTTTCCTGCAGGCCACCCCGCACCGCGACATCAGCCGCCGCATCGCCGCCTTCCGCTACGAGCTGCGGGGGGACTGGCTGGCTCGTCCGGCGCTGCCCGCCGCCAGCTTCACCGGAGAAGGTGAGAGCCGAGCGTCCCGGGTCAGCCTCCCTCAGTTTCCCCAGGGCTGCCTCCGCCTCCCTTGCTGGGGTGTCCCCCGTCTGCACAGAGGTGAAGGGATGGAGGGGCCGGATCCGGGGTGGTCACCCCAAGGCCGGTCACCGGCAGCCACCGCGGTGACGGGTGGTGACGGGCTGTGCTTGGCCGTTGCAGGGGCGTGCCGGCCGTGCAACGACACCGAGATCCTGATGGCCATTTGCACTAGTGACTTTGGTAAGTGCAGCCCCCATGGGTGCTGGGAGGGTCCTGGGACCCCAGGGGAGGGAAGGAAACTCTAACTGGGGGGGCAACAGCCCCACTGGCAGCCCTGGTCGCCCCCTCCTGGGCTGGCCTGGCTTGGGCTGTGGCCATCAGTGTCACAGAGGATGCTGCGGGATGGGGATGGGGACGGGGATGGGAATGGAGATGGGGATGGGGATGGGGACAAGGATGGGAAAGGAGATTGGGATGGGAATGGGGATGGGGAGAGGGATGGGGACAGGGACAGGGACACACTGATACCCCTCCCTGCATTCCCCCTGCAGTGATCCGTGGCAGCATCCGGAGCGTCTCCAATGACGTGGAGCTGCAGGAATCCGTCATCGGGGTGAGCGCCGCCCGCATCCACCGCCAAAAGTTCCCCCTCTTCCAGGCAGGGGGGCGGCCGGGGCGGCCAGCGGGCAGCATCCGCACCCCGCTGCGCTGTGGCGTCAAGCCAGGCCCCGGCACCTTCCTTTTCACGGGGTGGCTGCATTTTGGCGAAGCCTGGCTGAGCTGCGCGCCCCGCTATAGGGACTTCCAGCGCATCTACGAGGGGGCACGGCGCACGCGCCAGAACCCCTGCGAATTCCCCGTGGACTGAGGGGCTCGGGGAGGGCAGCCTGGCCCTGCGGGTGCTGGGGGCCTGGGGTCCCACAGGCAGCGAGAGCATCCCCGGGGGGATGCAGGGGCAGCGTGCCAGCAGGGATGGTGCCCAGAGGGACCGCAGCACTTCGGTCCTTGCTGGGTAGTCAGGCCCCAGCAGCACCCGCCACCGGACTGGGGGGGGTCCCGGGAAAATCCTGCCGGAAGGGAAGGGATTTTCCCAGGGCGCACTTGCCAGTGGTCCCCAAGGGACCTGCCCAGGTATGGGGTGCAGCGGCATGGGGCAATGGGTTAGGGGCTCCCAGGGGACTGGGGTGCTGCAGGCTCGGGGTGCTGCATGCTCAGGGGATGCTGCGGGCTCGGGGATGCTCTGGGGCACAGTGGGTCCAGCACGATGGGGGCAGCTGTCTCCCCCCGGGAGGGCTCGGTGGTGGGTGGCCGTGGCAGTGGGTGGCCGTGGTGACAGGGCTGGGAACACGGTGTGGTTGCGGAAGGGCCAGGAGGTGGATCTGCAATGTCGGGGGTGGAAAGGGGAGCAGGACAGTGGTGAGCCTTGCCCTGGCCCTGCCTGCAATGTGGGGCTCGGGCAGGAGCCGTGGGGTGGATGCCGAGGAAGAGGAGCGAGGCCGAAGGGAGCGAGGGGGATGGCAAGGCGGGAGGAAGGCTGGCGCAGGGACCAGAGGTGTGCCTGGCACAGCTGGGGCAGGACCAAAGCGCCGATGCAGGAAGGTGCTGGAGGAGCCGGGAGAGGTCAGGCAGTGCCACCCATCACCGCCAGCCAGGGGCTGTGGCCTCGCGGCGGCTGCCAGGTCCCGCTGTGCTGGGTTGCCAGTGGCAGGGCACGCCGTGCCAGCCGGGGGGAATTTTTGACTGTGGGGGTGGGGGGCATCATATGTGCACTAAAGTTATAATGATACCAAATTTGTGACTTTTTTTATAAACTAAGCTGTATTTGTAGTGTGCGCGTTGTGCGTCTCCTTTTTTAAAAAAAGCTGAGCGGGATGTTCACCAACAGGCACTGCGGGTGAGTGCCGGTGCCGGTGCGTGCCAGGGTTCAAAGCTCTGCCTCCCCCGTGCCAGCTCCAACCACTGACCCTACCTCCTGGGGGGCTGGAAAGAGCCCTACCCTTTATATATCTGTATGTAGAGAGAGATATATTGCTATTTCTAAATGCTGCCTCCCTGGTGTCCCCTGGAGTGGGTCGCTTTGGGGTTCCTCGCCCTGGGTATCGCCAAGCGAGTGGGGCCGGGGCTGGGGGCGGGTGGCCCCATGCCGGGTGGGTGACCCTGCTGGCGGAGCCGCTGTCAGGGCCGATTCTCGTCAGAGCCGCCGGCCACAAGGCCTCATTGTGCCGGGCTGCGCAGTGCCGGCTTCCCAGCCCTGCTCGCTCCCGCCCTGCCACTGTCCCCCTCCACGGGGCTCCAGTCCCCAGCCTCTGGGTCCCACTCCGGGCTGCGCAGGCATCCCCGGACAGTGGTGAGGGGGATGGGACCTTGGCTGGGGATGGGGCACGGGACACCCAGACAGGGATGGGACATGGAACCCCCAGCCAGAGATGGGGCACGGGACCCCCAGCCATTGATGGGACAGAGGACCCCCAGCCATTGATGGGACAGAGGACCCCCAGCCAGGGACATTGCCCCGCTTCGATGATGCTCACAGGGGCTCAGCGCTGGAAAAGCTCAGCCCCTGAGCCCCCCTCCAAGTCACCCAAATCACCCGAGCCGGGGTCATGGCACAGGTCAGCTTGTGCTTTAATACCTTTTCAATATTATTTCAGTAACACCTTTTCAAATACCACTAACCAGGCTGAACCACCAGGTATTTGGTGCCCCCGCTGACCATAATGTGCTTTTCCTTGCCGAGAAACCATTTCCAAATGGTGCTGCAGGCTTCAGAGTTTAATTAAATATATATATCTCTCTGTATGTGTGTATAAAATGATCTGGCTGTGATAAGATCCTGCCTGCGAGCTCGCGGCTGCAAGCCTGCCCTGTGGGTTTGATACGCAACACATGTTTTCCCTTGAGAAGAGTTTGATGCTTATTTTATGCTTTACTGCCAAAGGGCTGGTGCTCATTTTGGGGCCGGGCTGGGCCCGAGAGCAGGATCCGGCCCTGGAGGAGACCGACCGATGCTCCACACCGGGCTCTCGAGGATGCCAACAACCCACTGGGATTTTGATGGTGGGCAGGACCCGAACAAGGCAGGGGGAAGGGGGAAGGAGTGGGAAACCCAGTGGAGGAGGAAAAATGAAGCTGGAAAAGCAATAAATGAGGTGCAAAGGGAATTGCACTGCCCACGGCATCCTCTGTACGCCCCGGGGATAGAGCACGGCTGCTCCGACCACGCAGTGATCCAGCGCATTCCTCTTGGCTAAATTACGGCATTTAACGTGCCGAACATCCGGTGGCTTTCTGTCCAGCAGCAGAATCTCTTGTTTTTCTTCAAATCTGTTTATTTGGCCAAACCAGCTCATTCTGCTGCGGCGGAAAGGGCTGTTATTCTGCTCGTTCTCCGCAGCAGAGGTTTTTGTGCTGTTTTCAGTGCCCTCTGCCCTGTGTCAGGTTGGGTCGGCCGCCCTCGCTTCCCGCGGCTGCTGGCTCCCGCGGCAGCTGGGCCCCAGCCAGGGTGCAAATGCTTCCTACGGGAGCACCCCACAGGGGGGACCGGGCAGCCAGTGCCTCAGTTTCCCCACTGTAGGATGGGGATAACAGATTTTCTCTGCTGCTCGGGGCTGCTGTGGTACCAGGTAGCATCCCGCATCCCCACCTCCCTGGGGCCGGTCACCTGAGCATTTCCCCAAAAGCAGAGTCTGGCCCCGGCCAAGCCAAATTCCTGCCTGGCCTCTTGGCACAGATTATGGCCACAGAGGGTAAAAACACAATGAGACAAACTCCATCCCGGTTAATATTTCCTTCGCAGGATGGAAAATGTGGTGGGAGGCAGTGTGGTGGCGGCAGGGGGGAGAGCAGGCTGGGGGCCACAGTGTGCCGGGGGTTGCTTTGGGCAGACCAGATGGGAGCTGGGGGTCTCTGGAGGAGCAGTCGGAGCCCAGCTGGGCTCAGAGAGAAGGGTGCAGTGGCACCCTGCGAGCCCAGGGAAGGGTGTGTGTCCCCCCCACAGGCACTGCGATGCCCACCTGGCATGGCTGGCTGCGGCATCCCTGGGGATGGTCCAGCCAGACTCGCTCCAAAAGCCCCCCACCCATCCATCCCCTGCCCCCCCCGCCGTGAAGGTGGGTTTGGGGACACGACGGAGAGCAGCGCCCCAAAACCAGCTCCCTCGGTAGAAATGTTCCCAGGGAGGTGCCTGGGGCTCCTTATCCTGTGGGATCAGCCCCACTGTAGACCCAGGTGTCTGGGCAGGGGGACACACACGTCCCAGCCCAGGGAACCCTCTGGGAACCGTGGAGCCCTTTGGTCACGCTGCCGATGGGTGTCCACACTGGGACGGCAAAACGCAGAGCAGTGGCACTTGCAGGGTGTTCCCCGGTCCCTGTCCCCATCCCTGTCACACAAAGGGAGCCGTCGTTTCCCGCCATTTCCCCCCGCCCCGGCCCTTCTCCCCCCTCTCCTGTCCCCTTCACCCTCCTCCTTCCCGGCTGCCGGATAAAAGCCCAAACATGTGAATCGCGGGGCACAAAGGGGAGGCACAAAGGCAGCCGGTCCCCCTCAGCCCTCCCTGCGGCCTCCGGCCCCAAGTGGGGACCTGCAGGCCTCACGTCTGCCTCGGGGATGTCCGGGCAGCCCTCCCTGCCCTTCCCACAGCACCCTAGAGCCCAGGAGCTGCGGTGGGGCAGGGGGATGCCCCTAGGACCAGGGGGTCCCCCATAGGGTGAGGATGATGCTTCTGGGGTTAGGGGATGCCTCATAGAGTCAGGATGATGTCCCTGGGGTTAGGGGATACCTCATAAGGTCAGGATGATGCCCTTGGGGTTCATAGATACCCCATAGGGTTGGATGATGTCCCTGGGACTGGGGGTGCCCCATAGAGTCAGGATGATGCCCCTGGGGCCAGGGGATGCCCGGCAGCAGGTAGGATGGGGCAGTTTGCATGTCCGCATGGGGCAGCAGAGAAGGGACCGGGGGGCACAGCCCAAGCCCCGGGCATGACAGAGCGAGCTCTGCCCCACAGCCCTCGGTGAGATGAGAAGTGAGAGCCTGGTAACCCCTGAGGACACCGACACCCCCCCCAACTCTGCCATCCCTTCGGGAGCTGCACCCCAAAGCCTGCCATGAGGGTCTGCTTCGAGCCCCCTGCTTTGGCCAGGCCAAAGCCAAGCCAGCATCATCCCTGTGCCAGGGAGGGATGCTCAGGGCCGGGGCAGGACCCTGGCCCGCAGCGGGGCCCCCGCGGCCCCGCACCCCAGCTCTGTCCCATCCAAGGGGCCTGCGCCCTGCAGGCTGGGCTGCCGACAGCTGGCGGGAAGGAGCTTTCCCAGCGCATAGTGACAAATTCCTGGCGGTCAGGGCTGCTTTGCAACCGCCGCGGCCCCGGCGGGGGGAAGCTGCCCTGGAAAGAGGCGGATTAAAAGCTCTTTGGCTCCGGCGGCGCATCCCAACTGGTCCCCTCGCACGGCCACCTGCTTGGCCCCGGCACCGTGAGATGTTGCCCAACACCCCCGGGGTTGGGGCAGAAGGGGATGCTGCCACTCCCTCCGCCAAGTCCCAGGGGCCCAGCAAGGAGGGCTCAAGCCCTGCCTGGGAATTGCTTCATTAATTAATTTGCTCTGCAGCATCACAGGGGGCCTTGGGCTGTCCCAGGGGCCAGCTCATCCCCAGGGACCATCCTCCTCTGCAGCAGCAGCCCCCCGGCCCCACTCTTCCCCCAGCTCCTATTTCTCCTGATTTTCTGCTCACTCTCAGCCTTAACTGGCTCCACCTGCCAGCGAACACCAGAAAATCGGAGCAATCCCCGTGGCCCCCGATTTGGCTGCAGCCACGCTGGACCCTTTGGCGGGGTAGGGAGGGGAAACGGCACTGGGCAATATTTCTGGGCTCTACGCAGTGCGTAGGGATGGCTTTTCCTCCTCAGTGGAGCCCCATTGCTGCTCAGGGGCACTTGTTAAACAGGGTCTGGATGTCGTTAAGCACCCCGAGCTGCACGCCTTGGTTTGAGGGTAGAGCACGCGTGTGGGTGCGTGTGCATCCTCATTCCAAGGGCAGAATATTTGGTTCCCACAAATAAGGGGGAGACTGGAGCAGAAACATGAGCTCGCCTTTGGCAGCTCCTCCCTTGGCTGCTGCCTGCATTGGCTCATCAGCAAAGGGGGTCCCCAGTCCCACTCCCCTGCACCCTGAAGCCCTTCCCAGGCTGGGGCTGCCCACAGGGTTTCCTCCTTGTCACACCCGCCATCACATGTGGGTGACATCCCCTGGGAGCCCCAGGCATGCGAGGAGGCCGTCGCCCCATGGCAAAGGCACAGGGTGCCGCTGGCTGTTCCACGGACCCCCAGGGCTGTCTCTGAGCTCTTGGGGGACACCCCGATATGGTGCTGGAGGGGAAGCCCCGGGGAGCCCTGCAAATATTGACCCAAAGTCCAAGGGGGGAGCAGGGGAGGAAGGTGACGGCCATGAAATCCCCAGCGAGATGATGATGTGGCAGCAAGCGCCAGCGCGGGCAGGGAAGCTGCCTGCCCTTTGTGCGCCCGCTCCCCTAATTGAGCCATTATTGTTCCTGGGTTTGGTTTGGTTTGTGGGTTTTTTTTATTAATTGTGGGTGGGCAGGAGCTGCGGGAGCCTGGCTGCCCCCCCCGCGCCCCCGGCCCCAGCAGCGCCCCCCTCCCCGCTTCCACACGCTGGAATTTTCCCACAGTCGTCGCTCCCTCGCAGCAGGAAACCCACCACCCGCGCGTCTGCTGCACGCACAGCCGCGAACAACTGTGCACAGCTGTGCGCAAGTGTGAACAACTGTGCACGGCCACGCACAACTGTGCACAACTGTGTACAGCTGCACAAAACGGTGCACAACCATACACAGCCGTGCACAGCTACACACAAGCATGCACAGGTGTGCTCAGCTGTTCACAACTACACACAACGGTGTACAACTGCACGTGACTGTGCACAGCCACGCACAGCCCTGCACAGCCACGCGCACAACTGTCCACAACTGCACACAACTTCACACAGCCGTGCTCCTCCGTGCACAATGGTACACAGCCGCACACAGCTGCACAAAGCCATGCACAGCCATGCACAACCACACACGACCGTGCACGGCCACACACAGCAGTGCACAACTGCGAACGACCATGCACAACCGTGCACGGCCACACACAGCCGTGCACAACTGCGAACGACCATGCACAAGTGTGCACAGCCACGCACGACCGTGCACAGCCGTGCACAACTGCGAACGACCACGCAGAGCCGTGCACAAGGGCA
>NW_010972660.1:636608-669267 GCF_000737465.1 Haliaeetus leucocephalus
GAAGGGCAGGGAGGGGGGCTGTGCTTACCAGGAGGGTGGATGGGAGCCCCCACCACCCGGCTGCTGCCCTGCTCCTGGCTGTGGTCCTGGACCATCTTAGGTGGTCCTAGAAGACATCACATGCAGTGAGCAGGGTGGGAATGACCATTCCAGGAGGAAAGAGCCTTTGCACCTAGAAGGTGCTGAGGACCGAGGTCACCCTGCCCGCAAGCCAGCAGGAGGGAGCTAGTGGAGCTGGGCAACAGCCCCTGCCCCCCAAATTGTCCCCCAAACTCATCACCAAGGTTCGTTTTAGTTGCAACTCTCTCTCTCTCTCTCTTTCCAGGTGGTAGAGGCTTATAAGCAAGGTCTCAGACCAGCTGTTGGCTATGAACTCAATCCCTGGCTGCTGTGTCTCTCCAACTACCGGGCCTGGAAGGCTGGGTACCATGGGAAGGTTTCCTTCCTGAAGAAAGATCTGTGGAAGGTAACAGCGCCCCGAGGGTCTGGCCATGCTCCGTGCTGGCCGTAGCTAGGACAGGGCCAGGCCTTGGTCTGCATCTCCAGACAGGCTTTGCTGATGGTTGCTTGCTCCTTCCCCAGCGCACGCTGCTCCCAGGAGGCAGAAAAACCATCCTTCTTTTCAGGGGAATGCCAGCCTGGGCAGCCCAGCTGGCTGCTGGTTTTGCAGGCAGCAGCGCTCCTTCTTACAGCAGCTCTGAAAAGAGGTCTTGGGTGCTGCTTGACACATGGTGGCCTTCAGAGACATGCTGCTAAAGCTGGCATCAGGTAGCCTGACCAGAGAAAACCCAGCAGGGAACGTGGCTCTGGGATGATACTGGAGGCAGGTGCTTTGCAAGAGATGCTGCTTTCACATCCAGCTCCCAGTCACACCAACACATCCCCGTCGCTCACGTTGTGGGGTATCTTTGCTTCCTCTGAGGTTCAGAAGATTGCCCGCAAGGCATTCGGCCACTTGAACGGTTCCCCTCTGTTCCATCTCTGCTTGTTGCTTCTTTCATTCCCCTTTTCCTTCTCTTTTAAGGTGAATCTTTCTGATTGCTACAATGTGATCGTGTTCCTGGCCCCCAGCGTGGTAAGTCAGTCCCTTGCACCCTGACTTGTTCTGAGTGAGCTCGAGAGAGTTTTCTTAGAAAAGAGAGATAATCTGGGACAGTGGCAAAGACTCTTAAAAAAATAAGGCCAAGCGGGCATCGCTGCAAGTAAGCGGTTTGGTGCTCAGCACCACTCGAATTTATAGAATCATTGAGGTTGCAAAAGACCCTTAAGATCATCAAGTCCAACTGTTAACCTAGCACTGCCAAGTCCACCACTAGACCATGTCCCTAAGCGCCATGTCTACATGTCTTTTAAATCCCTGTAGGGGTGGTGACTCAACCACTTCCCTGGGCAGCCTGTTCTAATGCTTTACAGCCCTTTCAGTGAAGAAATTTTTCTTAATATCCAATCTAAACCCTCTCTGGCACAACTTGAGGCTGTTTCCTCTCGTCCTATCACTTGTTACTTGGTTCTAGTCCCAACCATACACGGGGTAGTACCAGCCCTACATTTTGGAAGGGTCTTTGGTTGATGCTGCCTGCTCGGGACCCATCAGCCATGCCGAGAAGCTGCCCTGCGGTCCTTGGTGGCACTGCCACTACATGACTGTTTCCTAAGGCCACCTGGCCGTGGCTGTCTCTCTCTCCCCAGAAACCTCCCCTAGCCACCAAGCTCCTTGCAGAACTCCCCGACGAAGCCCGGGTGGTGGCTGGACGCTTCCCCTTCCCCTCCTGGACTCCCGCCAGCACCCTTGGGCAGGGGCTGGAGCAAGTCTGGGCCTATGACATGAAGGAGGTGCGGCGAGCAGCACAGAGCCGTGCAGAGGGAAGCCCAGTCTAACAGCAGCCTCGTTAAGCCTGGCATTAAGGGTCAGCAGCAGTAGGGGTCAGAGCCTCTCCAGCCCTTGGGCTCAGCTCAGGACAGCAGTGAGAGGGCTGCTTGGCCGGGCTTCTTCCCAGGGACTTGCAGGGTGGCAGTCCCTCTGTTTTCCAAAGAGTGGGCAGTCTGGGGGAAGCAAGGGAGGGGAAAATCAGACCTAGAAGTCCTGGAATTACCACAGGATTTAAGGGCTAAACCTCCAGTGCCTCTTTCTGTACGTTTGCTACTTTATTTCTAGTTAATTTTTCAAAATAAACATTTGGTCCATTCTTCACTTGAGACTACTGCTTTGCCTTTGAGCTGCAGGGTGCTCCTGGACCCAGAGCAGCTGCTGCTCCCAGCCTCAGGCTTTGCTCTGCCGTCCCTTTGAAGGCAGCTCATGAGGGAGTTTGTCCAGCTCACCTGCTGAAGGATCAGTTTGGCCCTGCTCACCTTATATAACATTCCCTTTCCCACTCAAACACAGAGAAAAAAAAGGGTTTCCCACCATAAAAGAGCAGCTCATCCTCTTTGACTAACTTCTTAGACCAAAGTCTAGCTTGAACCAGCCCTGGCCCTATCTCTTAGAAGCTGAGAGGGGAACAAAGGCAGGAGCAGAGTTAGCCCTTGGACTCCGGTCTAGGTCTCACACAGGAGAAATGTTATCGCAGGAACGGGAACCTGTCCCTGCAGCCTCACAGTAAAAAGCTGCCTGGGAACCTGACCCCATGTCCCGAGGCGTGATGTGCTCAGGGAACAGCAGAATTCCTACAGCTGAGGGGTCAGAGGATAGACGAGACGCAGTTGTCTTGTCTCATTTTAGTACTGTGAATTTGAGACCGAGAACACCCATGTGGTTTCCCTTGCTGTGCCTCCCAGCTCTCAGCCAGGGAAGGATACTTGCTCCAGCCAGTCCACACAACAGAAAGCTCCTTCCTCTTAAATCCTGCTCTTTCCTACAATCGTACTGCTCCTCAGAGCCATGGTGGAGAGCTATGGTTTGTGGCTGACAGTCCTTCTGGCTCTGGGCAGCGAGTGAATATCGGCCGCCCCAGCACTGAGCGTGCGTGGTACCTCGCTGCCAGCAAGCTTCGTCAGCCGGAGGATCTCCTGCTTGTACCTGCAATGGGGAAGCAGCACTGTCATTGCCCATGTAGTCACAATCCTGAGCGATCCATTTAAACGTACACTGTGCCTTGTGTTTGCTGTGTGCTAAGGACATGCAGTGTCAGTTAATGCAGAGCAGCCAGCCCAGGCATTGAGCCACCCTGGGAACTGAGCTCCAGTAGGTAGAAAACCACAGCCTTTTCCCAAGCAAGAGGTGTTTGTTGGCTCTGCCAGGTAACAGTACCAGCAACAAGCCTGCGAGTCTGACCCGAGTTCACAGCTGAGCTGGCTGGGGAGTTATGGCAGGCACAGTTGGACCATTGCTCTGACAGACGTGCCCTGCTTGTTCTCGCCCTTCCTTGCCTGAGCAGCTGTTCTCCCTGCTTTGGGGCATGATGAATCAGGGAGAGAGGACCGTAGATCAGGGGCTGCTGGAAGGCTTTAGATTTTAGGCAACTGCTCTCTTAGCTTCCTCCAAAGGATGGGTGAGCACACAGGGAAGGAGATGTGTGGCTGGGCAGGCCAGACACTGTCCCCCTGCCCTGCAGAATAAGGGATGGTGGCAGCTGCCTGCACAGCTGGATGTGCTGCAGGACATCAGCCATGCCGGCAGCACTGTGGGAAGGCAGCGGTGAGGTCAGGTGCTGACAGCATGGCGGGCATGGCGATGTCACCGGCAATTAGCCTGGGAGATAAACTTGGAGCACAAAGCAGAGAACACGTGGAGGGGCATCCTACCATCTCACCTTGCAAGATGCTTATCTATGTATTCCTGCAGCTCCGACACCTGCTCTTCTGCCACGATTGCCCGAGTCAGCAGCTGGCTTCTCTCATGCTCCAAATCCTTCTGGAGGGGCAAAGAAACATGGAGAAAACAGTGAGATCTGTGAGATGGGAGTGAGCTCACCCCTGAGATGCACAGCAAGAGCCAGGAGCAGGACCTGCTCCCAGTGCAGTGCTCCAGCCTCTAAGCCACAGCATCTCCCTTCTTTTGGCCATAAAGATACACACAATTTAGGTGTTTGGCTTTACATGACCAGAGAACAGTGAAGCACTTCTTAGGTCGCTGCAGACAGAGGAAGGCACAACATGGAAGCAGGCTGGTAGCACATCTATAGCCTTGTCTACCACAGAAAACCCAACCTCTGCTTGGTTTCCAAAGCCCTTTTCCCTGCATGTGGCAGTCAGCGTGGCAGGGATCCCAGCACCAACCCTTCTCACTGCTGCCATCACTGCTGGACAGCAAACCCCACCTCAGCCAAGCCCGTTCTCAGTGAGCATCGTCATGGTTTCGTGGGAGCTGTAGGGCAGCATTGCAAATGGAGAGAGCTCTCCTTCCTGCTCTGGGCCACCCCATGGCCAAGTGCAGTGCAAATGTCCTTGCACCCAGACCAGGATGCTGATTCAGATTCAGACTAGACTTGAACCAGGTCAAATACAGACCCAATTTGTTATACAGATGCCTAGATGCTTGTGCTGAAACATGGGAGGGAGCAATATAGTCCAGCAATGAGCAGCCATAAGGGCTGCTCTCCTCCTTTTGGTAGCAGGGACAGTACAGCCTTGATACAGCACCAGCCAGGGACCTGCTAGTGTCACTTGGGAGGCTGAGGCCAAAGCTACAGCAAGGCTGCATGGAAAGCTTCCCTGCTCTAGCCTGGAGCAGCACACTGACCCCAGGGCAGCAGCCGGCTGGGGCAGCACATCTTTGACATGTGGGTAAGGGATAAGCTTTTATTCAGATGGGCTGTTCCAGAGCTTTACCTGGGTGGTGTGTGCAAACTCCCGGAGCTGCTTCCTGACCTCTGCCCAGCCCTCCTCATCCAGCTGCCTTGGAGAGAAAAGCAGATTCTCATTGTGCCCAAATGTTCAAATCCAGCCCATCTGCAGGTCACCCAGCTCTGTTCAGGGGCTGCACACAACTCGTGCCCATCCAACCATAAATGTCAGCGCTCTGAACCTTTTCTCTTCCAATGGCCCAGAATTTTTCAGGGCATAGGGCACCATCCCTGTGCCCAGGCATGAGAGTCACAAGCCCTTCTGCCAACCTGGGATTCCCCACTGCGACGTCTGGGTTTGTTCCAAGTTCACATCAACACTTATACATCAGAGGACTCCGTGCAGAAAGAGTCCTTAACCTGACACTGCAGGACTGAATGTGATGGAAATAGAGAGTGATCAATGCCAAACGCTGGTGCTTTTCATGTTGTGGAGCACAAACCCGCCCATTCTGGTCACCGAGCGCGATAGGTGAGCTGTCTGTGCAGCCCAGCCGTGGGAAAGTTCTTCCTATTCTGTGCCAGTCTGAATAAGCAAAATACAGGTCACATCTGATGCTTGGGGAATTTGGGTTGTATGAAGGGAGGAATGCATTGTGCTCAAGAGCGGCTCTGCTGCGACTGCCAGAGTTCCCTCTGGTGGCTGCAGCCTCCCAGACCAGGCACATGGGAAATCATGGCTAAGATTTCATGAGAGCAGAAGCAAAGGGAACAATAAACAGGGAAGCCACACAGTTGATAAAGATGAGAAGCAGCAGGAATTATAGCTGAAGTGCTGCGGTAACACCGGGCTTCGTGTCCCTAGCTAGAGGAACAAGGTAACAGCATGGATAAATCCATCAGCACACAGAAAACAAGTATTTGAAGTGTGTAGATTCTCTTGGCAGCTAAAAAAAACCCCATAACAACAACATGCATCACTAAAATTCAGGTTCTGTTTTTTCCGTGTCTTGCTCCTCTGGTGAGTCTGCCAAAATTAATGCATCTGTTCAAGGACTAGTACTACTTTTCAGTGTAGAAAACATGGCAGAGCCTGGTTAAGGCTCAAGCTTTTCTCTGAGACACTCCTCCAGAGCCCAGTGGCTCAGGCACTGGCCAACTCCTCAGTGCTGGCATCCGGTTAATGAAATGCCTGACATGTTTTCTAGGCTACCACATAAATATAAAAGGCTGAAAAATCCCAGGTCAGATTTCTACTACACTTTGTTCCACCTCTCCACAGTTATAGTTGATAGAGTTTCAATGGAATAACGAAGCAGGAGGAAGAGACCCATCAAAAATGAGCAAATAAAGGGCATATCAAGAAGCCAGGGAAGTATCAGTACAGGGTCACCTAAGGGTTCCAGCCCAGCTTCTGCACTGGGAGGAAGGAGAAACAAGACCATCCCAAACTGGTGGTGTTTCACTTGCCTTTCTCAGGTTGTGATCTACCAAAGCACTCAGGCGTATGCTTAACTTCGTCTTCTAAAGAGATCAGTGGGACTAAAAACATAATTAAATCAAACATGTGCTTAAGAGCTTTCTTGGATCAAGGCCCAAATGACCAACACATTTCACCGCAGGAAACGCTGCACTGAGATGACAGCTGGCTTTTCTTCTCGGATGAGTCCCTATCAGCTCACTTTCTCCCTATTTATTACTGTCTCCAAGTAAAGCAGAAAAGACTCCTCAATCCATACAGCAAGGAAAATTCAGAATTACAAACATCCCAAGAAACAAACAGCACTTACTGCTCAGGAGACAGCGGAAAGGCAGAGGTTTCTTTCAGTCTTTTCTGAAGGCAAAGGAAGAACAGTATGCCTGTTAAGCATTAAACCATTGCAATCTCACCATAGACGCTGCCAGTTTGAAGTGGCACAACATATCCTAGCACTCTAACAGCCACCAGTGCCCTGGCAAGGAAGTGATGTCCAGTACAATCTTAAGGTTTAGGTCTCCTATCCTCTGAATTTTTAAATAAATGCATCTCGCACAAATCAAGAGACACGTCTCTGCCCAGGCAGAACCAGTGGGAGGACATGGAGCTGACTGGAGTGTTTCTGACTGCGATCTCCTGCTCAGTTAGCTATTCACACTGAGGCAAAGGCATTCGAGAACGGAAAGCCCCATTCTATCCTCCCTTACTCACCTCTTCTTTTAGCAGTGAGTGAGTGTGCAGTTCTCCCATAACATCTGCTACTCCTCAGACCTCCCAGAGCTCAGCAACCCCAATCTATGGGGCTGCCCAGCCTCCTGGATTTAACTGTAACTCACCCCTATGCAGCCGGGTTGAAGCAACGAGGGGACTACTTGGACAACCTGCCTCTTCCCAAAATGCGAAAGCAAGCAAGCAGTACCCCTGCCTGTGCCACAGGCACAGGAAACCCTCAGGGAATGCCCAAGGAAGGGGCTGAATCTATCGCTTGTGGGACTCTCCCCACCACCTCCATTTCACCGCCGCAGAAAGCCACCAGCCCAGCCACCACCTTCTGCAGTTCATGTAGCTGCATCTCCAGTTTTGCTTTATCTTCCCGCAGCCGGTTTAGCTCCCGGGTTGTGTTTGTCAGCAGCTCTGGGTCTGTGATGGAAAAGTGGAGCTCGGCAGGGCCACAATCCATAGCACTGCTGCCCAAGGACCGGATCTGTTCTCGCTGGAGCCTGTAACATGTCAGAGGGGTTAGTCCCTGGTAGTTTTGGTTAGGTAACAACACTGACCATTTCTGCTGCTGGTGGAGGTACCATTCGCTCGGGACCTGCTGGCTTCTGGCCACTGAGAGCTAGTCCACCTGCAAAGGATAAGCGGGAGAGCCCAGCAGTATGCGCAATATTCCTGGGAGTGTTTCTGAGGGGAGCTTGTCCTAGAGCTATTTGTGGCTTTTATACCACAAGAATTTCTGCTGCTTCCCACAGCCCAAGCTGCTGAGAGAGCTGTGGAGCAGAGCTGAGAGCACTGCAGGGACAGGCTGGGAGGCAGGAGTTATTTGTGGTACCTCTGCATTTCCACACCATCCAACGTTGAATCAATCTCTCACCCTAAATTTTACACAGGAGAAACATAAGTGCAAAGCAGCTCCAGGGTGCCAGGAGCACCCTGAGGTGCAGCTGGAGACATGTTGCTCCTGGCTTGTCAAGAGCAGGGAGATAAACATGCACTCCAGATCCTCTGCTCCACCTAGAAGCCCTGTTTGGCTCCCTCTCGGACAGAGGTCTGGGTGCTACGGGCCACTTCCACTCGGTCCCTAGCAATAAGCTGGAGAGACAGAGGTAGCCCAGACCCTGGCTTAGCCCTACCCGTAAGCGATCAGCAGGTTCTCATGCTTCTTGACCAAGTTTTTCATGCGTTTCTTGTAGCCACGTGCTGCTCTAGCTAGCTGCTCTTCCCGAGACTTGTAGGAAGCCCTGATGTCCTTCAGCATGCTGTCCACAAAGCGTTTCATAGGAGCACGATCAGCTGGGGCTTTGCTAGGCCCCATTACGTTGCTGGATTTGCTGTCCATGTAGTCCTTTAAATATACAGAGAAAGAAATCGAGGTGGTCAAGTTGTTCCCTAAGGTTTGTAGCCCATTTCCCATAGAGAAGGGCCAGGCACATTTGTGCTAACAGCATGGAGAGTAAGGCATATCTTCTATTTTCAAAGAGCAGGAAAGACTAATTAATTTCCACCATGGCCCTTCAAGACAGAGAAGGCATCTGTACTGTATCAGTGACCCAACTAGGGAAACACGAGTTGGCATCAGGAGTTACCATTTCTAGTCCTGTATTCTTTCCACTGTGTCCTGCTCTTTCTGCTAGCTAGGAGATGTTTCAACATTGCTCTGTTAGAAATTAGACTATTCTTAATAGTAAAAATTCCTTTGCTTAGTCTCCTGATCCATCACCACACCGTGTTCTTTGGTACCAGCCTTCGCCCAGCACAGAAGCTCTTGCTTACTGCTACCTAGGGGGTCAGAAAGAAATTTCTTCCCAGTCTCACTGCTCAATATAATCAGATATCCATGCCTGAACCTGCCTGAAACACCTGCCTTGTGCTGAGTCCTCACCATGCTCTCTGAGCCCTACTTTACATCAAAGGTGCTTGTTCTCAGAGCGGGTCCCAGGCACTGGTGTTACACAGCTCCGTAGCCGACCACGGAGGCTGGCAGAGCTCCCTGTGGGGGCAGTAGCAGAGTCACCATGGACACAGCGACAAAGCCAGAAGTGGCATCGCCTGGCCTGCCCAGGGAAGTCGTCAGGGCAATGGAGATTAGAAGCCAACTGGAAGGCAGCCATAGTAAATAGGAGAATCTTTCAATCCAAGTAATTTGACCAAGAAAACTCCCAGCAGGAACTCACAGACCATTTTGTGTGGCCATACAGGAAATCTGGGAGAGGAGGGGGGCTGGCATCTCCTCCCCCAGGCCAAGCCAAGGGCACAGAGCCCCCTTCCAGCTGCAAGCAGGGCTCCCCAAGCCCCATTGCCTGCTCTGCTCCACAGCCCAGCGAGGAAGTGAAACAGCAGCAAAAAGTAGGCAGCCAGCATGGAGAGACCTCCCCAGGCCTGAAAAGACCCTGGGGCTGGGGGGTACCCACCGCCACATCCTTGATATACTGTGTGAGCCGGGAGCGGTATTCCTCATTCAGCTCCTTCAGCCGGAGCTGCAGCAGGGAGTTCTCTGCCTCCACCTCTTGGAGCTGGCTCTGGGACGTGAGCAGCACCTAGGCACAGCAAACACGCTCATTGCTGCCCTTGTCCTCCAGCCAAGCAAGGGGCACTAAGAAGCTCCAGAAGAGATGGGGGACTTAATTTCCAGATATTCAGCTTCACTAGAGGTGGGAAGGTCCTGTGTTTTCACAGGAGCCCAGTAGAAATGTTTATAGTCTTTATTCCCCTGCTACCTTCTGTCATTTGCAATCCGCCCCGCCAGTGATTTCACCAACTCTTTCTAAATATCAGTGAACAAAATTCCTCCCACCACCTGTGGCAAGCAGCACCTTCCACCATGTGCATCCCTAGAGAAGGAAACTGCGCAGGGAGGAGCACCTTGGTATGACAAACTCCCTGGAGAGGGAGACGTGTCAGAGTACCTCAATACAAGACATCCACCCCCTGCTAGCTTCAGGAGAAGCACATGGCACCCAGGAGGAGTGGATGAGCAGGGGCAGTCCTGGAGCCTGGGTCTGAGGGCTGGAAGGAAGCCTGCCCTTACCGCTGACTGCTCCGCCAGCTTGTGCTGGGTGTCTCCAATTGCTCCCTTTGCCTCCTGCAGCTCCTTCCCCATTGCGATCCTGGGCACACAGGAAGAAGGTGTGTTTATTTTAAACCCCCAAACTTCTCTGTAGGTCCAATACAGCCAGCTTTGAGAAGGAAATCACTACCAGATGACAGAAATCTCTCTGCAGCTGCTAGTCCCCAGATGCATGCCAGCCAGCAGCCACAGAGCTCTCACAACGAAAAGTGAATGTCCTCCCCAGTCAGAGGATCTAGTTCTGCAGCGTCCCTGCTGTGGCAGCCTTTGCCAGGACACCGAGCCCAGCCCAGCTTGTCGGTGGAAGAACCACTGTGGGGTTAAGGGCTACGGCTGGATTAATCTCTGGGCTGTCACACATTTGCTGTGTGTGTCACAGAAGGTGGATTTTCAAAGGTGCATAGGCCAGTTGGGTGCCTAAACACCACTGACTTTTAAGCAGACAGTTAATCCTCTTAAGAGCCTTGAAAATATCAGGTTTTGCTTCCGGGCCTCACTTCTTCCAAGGGTGAATCATCATTTCCCCCATGTACCCCACCAAAGGCAGGCTGCCTCCTCTCCTGCTCCCAAGGATCAAATTCAGCTGCAGTGAGCTGCGTAAATGCCCAGCCAAACAGAAGCACGTGCCCTCAAACACTTACACTCTCTCTTCCAGCTTCTGCTGCTGCGAATCATAGGTTTTCTTCAGTTTTTCAAGCTCCACTTTTATGTGAGCCTGGTTTCCAGGCAACTGAGGGACAAACAAAGAGGAAGATGAGACAGGGGCTCAGCTAAGAGAGGGATTTGTGAACAGGGAAGAAGTGAGGAGAGCCTCCAGCTGAGCACAAGTCCAGCTGAGCAGTGACATACTGGGGAAAGGACAGGTTTAACTGGGAGTGACCAGTGCTCTGTGGCACACCAGAAGCAGTGTCTGATCTGGAGACAGGGCACATGGAGGTGCACACATGTCGCTCTCCCAAGGGAAATTCTCATACTCGAATTCCCAGCAGGAGCTGGTGGTGGAGCCCAAGCTGGTTTTGCATGGGCTGCAGATGGGAAGGAGGCAGGAAGCATTTCTGTGCTCTCAGTTTTGGGTGCTTTATCACCCCCATCTTTCTCAAGTATCATCAAGAAGAAAATAACTAAGTGTTCTCTGCACTTCTTGGCTTTTAAACTCCTGCCTCTGTTCACTCAGGGGTACTGACCAAGGGAATCACAGCTGCCCTCTCTCAGCTTTTGCCTGCACAAGATCTGCAGTTATTCTAGTCTCATTTTTCAACTGCACAGCTTAAAAAAATTTTTAAAAATAAATCAAGGCATCAGCTCATCCACAAAATGCAAGTTAGCACCAGGGGGTGCCAGCCAAGATTGGAATAAATTCCCCCTCTGCTTCCCCAAGGATCCAGCAGCAGACCCCCACCACACTCACGTTTCTCTCTAGCTTTTGCTGCTCACATTCAGAGGCAACTGCATCTTCTGGCTGTTTTTTGTAAGAGACAGAAGAAGGTGCCTGTTAGATCCCTGTTCTCCAAGGAGCTGGCAAGAGGGCAGAGAGGTCCTTACCTTCACCTTCCGAGCAGAGAGACGATGCACCATTGCTCTCACTTTTTCCAGCTCAGCAGAGGATTCATTGGCCACGGCGGGGGAGCGGTTGCTCTCTGTGTGGGGAAGGGTGCTCCTGGCATTGGCCAGGTTGAGCAGCTCTTGGCTGAGCTCTTCATTCTTCATGACCTGCCAGGTCAAACAAGAAGGAAAGAGCTTCTGAAATCCTGCCTCTCCAGCTCCACATGCTGTCTGTTCAGCACATACCCACTGCTCTTGGTGCAAGCACAAGGCAGGCACTCACATCCCCTCCTGAAAGCAAGTTTTAGTTTTAGTTCTCTCTCATATGTCCAAAGATATCAGTGATTTTCTAATTCTCATGGAAATGCAGGGTATCATCACCAGGCATCAGGATTATTCACATGTAACCTTACTCCCTCTGCCCATCTCGGTCTTGCATTCAGATACAGATCCTTGTGCCAGCCCAGCCCTGGGCACAGCTCTGCTACCACCTCTCCATCCTGACCTCCAGCCTCCCTCCTCACTCTAACCCTGTACCCTCCACACTACTTCCCAACACTTCAGGCATGTCTTTCCCCATACAATGGCTCTGAACAGTGCTGGACTCCATAATATAAGAGAAGGGCCAAATCTCCATCCATCTAGGCTGACGCCACCCAGCTAATTCCAGTTTTGTTTGAATGCATCCCTCCAACAGCAGCCAGCCCACAGCACCGTGTAGGCAGTGAGATTCAAAGCGATGCTGGTGTGAAGTGACACATTTCTAAAAGATAAAGAGGATCTGAATGAGAAAGGCTCTGTTACAGGTGATCTGGAAGGAACACTGGGGGAATTCATGTCTCACGGGAGGGTTTCTATGTAGATAACAAAGCTTTGATGGGGTTTATGACTGGGGACAAGCTTGAGTAATTGTTACCATGGCAGTGAATTGGGAGGATGGGAGGCAGAGGTCATCTGAGTCATCCGTGGAGAGAATAGCTTATCAAAAGATAGCACAGGGTGGGCTGAGGGAGAGAGGAGAGGAGAAAAGAGGCTGACAAAGAGGTGAGATATACAGCTGTGAAAACTGACAGCTACGCAGAGACAGGCTGCTTGTTCCCCAACCGAAAACGATCCATCTGCAGCTGTCAGCCCTGACAATTTGATCAGAGGGGGTCACACAAGCGCAGAAGTACCAGCTTAGTGAAATAAAGAGGCAGTCCCAGTTTTGCGATGGGCTTCGCTGCCTCCCCTATGCTCCCAGGCCTGGCCTGGCTCCAGGGAAAACCCCGGCATGGAACCAGTTCGCAGCCATTTGGGTTCCCTCTGACAGCCTCACTTTGTGCCGCCGCTGCAGACGGCCTAAGCTGCCGAACAAAAGAGGAGGAGGAAATGGAGAGTCGAGAAAAGGTCAGAGTCTTGAAAAGGAAGAATTTACAGTGAGTTAGAAAACAGGCACAAAGTGCCTAACTGGCATCTTCTGGAAGGCACTTCCCCAGGGACAGTCAAGGCCAGCTCCGCCGCGCTCCTTTGCCTGGGACAGACACAGGGCGATGTGTGAATCCGGCTGTACAATGGGAGCCGCGACAATTCAGAGGCTCTAACTGTTCCCGTACAAGGGACTGTGAATGAGCTCGCCGAGCTGCTTCTGCGCCAAGCAGCCATGACAACATATTGGCAAGGTCACAAGTAGCACTTGTAATTGGGAATGTGTAAATGGTTCATTGTCTCCCCAGAAGAGCGCCAGAGAAGGGGAGGGGGCAGAACCGCAGGCTGCTTTTCCCATTTCCTTTGGGAAAGTCCACACTGGGAAAATAATGAGCAAGAGGCCCATGCCACGACAAGTCCCAGCCTGCCAAGTTGGAGCCTCTTTCGCTTCAGGCAGGGACATTCAGTAGCCGGAGCCAAGAAACTGGGGTAAAACTCTCAGCCTACCGATTACAACCAAGGATTTCACCTTTGGCTTCTGGACCCTGCTCCACCACTTCCTCAGGATATTATCCGGGCACATAACTGAATCCATGTCCTTTGACTCTCTGAAACATTCCAGGATCCATGTGAAAACAGTGTGTTATTACTGCTAACCTACTAAACCCATCATTTAGAGATGTCAGCCACCTGCAAATCCAATTTTTGACAAACATATTGCACCCCCTTGGGGACAAGAAGCAACCAAGATTGCTGAACATTGAGCTATTCCTCCGCAAGCCTGGCAGTACTGTGTCTCAGCAGCGTGCTGACTTGCTGGCAGTCAGCTGCATGCGCTCTGCCTTGTGCTCCAGCAGGACGACAGGGCAGGTTCACACCCCTGCAAGCAGCTGAGCTTGCCTCCTTGTAAGAAATTTCCATTTCTCAGCTTACGGGAGACAAATGATAGCTTCACAAGGGTCACTAACTTACTTATTTGCAATGGGATGATCATGATCTTGTATCCTTGTCTACCAGAGCTCTGCAAACCAATGCTCACCATAAAGACAGACTGGGCACATGCCTGGTCCCAGCCCCACATCTTCCCATCACAGCTCTGCACAGGGCCAGCACGGTAAACCAGGTCATTTGGCTGAACCAGCTAAACTATCTGCTGGGGGAGGGAGGCAGGAGGGTGTCAGTCATTCAACCCAATTCAAAAAGGAGAAGCAGGAGGGGGAGAGGGTGGGAAGAGGGGAAGGTCTATTGAAGTAGCTATTCTTGCCAAAGAAATACACAAATCTGGGTCCAAAAGACTTTAGTTAATAATTGCTAAGCTAACAGTCACCAGGAAATCTACTATATTTTAGGGAACAATCAGAAACTTGCTTACATTCAGTGTTTTTATAAACTTGCCAACCTCAAAAACTTCCAGGCCCCTTCCCGCCATCATACGAAATGAGAGCGACTACAATCAGTTCACGTGCAGCCTGCGCAAGCCATGCAGAAAAAAGGGAAACAAAGCATGCTGGCAGTCAGAGGGACCTGCGACGTGCACTCAGACCAGCCCCGCAGTGACCTCCTCGTTACTGCTAGTGATGGGGATCTGGGATGGCGTGAAAAGAGAAAGACTCTGACAGCAGGGTGCCCAGAAGAGCACATGGGTCAGCGTGGGCTCAGCACTGTCCCTGCTGAGCAGGACAGGTTCTGCAAGCCCTGCTAGAAGGTGACCATGTTACATGAAATCCCTGGGCCCTGAAACAAAATCATGCCCAAGCTACGCTGTCTCACAGCTGACAAACCTTATTGGACTTGAGCTGTGATGTGGATACGCAACCCAAAGCCTACCAAGCTGTCTGTAGATCAGGTAATTGTGAGATGGAGTCGAGAACACCAGAATGAACACTGCAGCCTGTCTCACCTCCTGGTCCAGTTCTTTGCCTAGGGCCAGGTAATTGCTTTTCAAAATGATGTACTCATCTGCCAGCTCCTTCCGACTGGTCTCCAGAGCATGCAGGCGTTCCCGTAAGGCATCTCGCTCCCCAGTGACTTTCTCACTGCAGAGCTCCAGCTCCAGCACACGGTTCTCCAGGGCCAGGATCTGCAGAGGGGAGACAGCAGAATTAGACTGTGGCAGAGACCAGCAGTGATCACAGGGCATTTATTTGGCCAAACAGATTCTGGCACGCTATGACTTAAAGAGAGATGAGCTTCATGCGAGTTTCATGGTATCTGGGGTGTCGAGGGGGAATCCATTGCTCTAGCTAAAGCCAGGAGAATATGCCAGGCAAAGTAAAGATGGATGTGTAACGAACTGCAGTTCTGGATAAAGGTATTGTCAGAGCTGAAACCAGCTACTTCAAACTTTTGGATACCATATTTTTCAGTTCAAAGTTCTCTGTCTCATACTGCTCCTTCATTTTGTTTGTCTCGATCTGGAGATCAACGAGGTCTTTGGAAATCTAGGAGAGAGAAAGGACATTATAAAGGCCATGGACTGATTCTGAGGCCAACATACTGTTTCAACAGGTTGCACTGGGGAATTTGAGCACAACACACACCCCCTAGAAAGAGGCCCCAACATTTCCCACCAGATTTTCCACTCCCCATCAGCTGGCCTCATACGGCTTCACAGCTCAGTTCTCTCCAATTCCCAAAGTATTTGTTTTACCTTCAGTTTTTCCTCTTCACTGAAGATCATTCTGGCCGACAGATCTGTTTTGGAGCCAGCCAGCTTCCCCATTCTCTCCTGCAGGTCTCCGAGAAGGTACGGTCTCTCATTCCTATCCTGCAGCTGCACCTAGAGACACACAACAGCTCTGACAGCTGGTGCCAGCCAGCAGAGCCCACCTCTCCCCCATGCTATTCTCCCACTGCAGTGCTGGTGGAAGAGCACAGCATATCCAGCTTTTCAGAGCTTGAACAGGTTGTAGATGGGATTTTTCAGCTGCCATTTTCCTCCTGCAATTATCATTTCATTTGTACGGTGCTGGTTCCATGACCCCAGAAGGGGCTGCAGACCTTCATACTTTTATTTTCCTTAGCAAGATGCTGCATGTGCTCTGTCAGACTACTTACATTCTCGTTCTCTGCAACACTTCCAGAATTCATGTGCTTGGAGGCCAGGATCTTTGCAAGGTATCAGGCAGGCAGCGACTGAAGAGCAAAGGAAGGATCTAAGGATCTCTACAGCAGCAACTGTTCCCTCGAGGTCCAGCACAAGCGATGTTGCTATCAACTTCGGTTACTAGAGGGTGCGGCATCCACCTTGATTTTAAGGTGGAGCCAATTATTACAGCCACCCCAGGAGCTGTCAGAGGAAAAGAAATAATGCTTGTCAGGAGGTTTCCGTATTCCCAAGAGAGCACACAGCAGATACTGAAACAAGCTTAGCACACACCACAGTGAAGCAATATTGCCAGCTAGAAGGTACCACTGCGTTTATATTATGGACTGTTCCCAAAACCCAGCTGTAGGGATGGCCTCCATCTCTATTGCA
The DNA here is from genome assembly GCF_000737465.1 of Haliaeetus leucocephalus. NCBI lineage: Eukaryota > Metazoa > Chordata > Aves > Accipitriformes > Accipitridae > Haliaeetus > Haliaeetus leucocephalus. The sequence goes on from NW_010972660.1 coordinate 653,021, forward strand.
GGGATATTTAGAGAAGTTAAGATCTGATTAACCCATTAATTAATCCATTAATCCAACCATCTGCTCCAAGACTGTCCAGTAGCATCTAACATCATCTTGCTTCCAGGAAATTTTCTCTTGGTCTCTACAGTCCTGGTATATCCTGTGTCAATGAGCCATCCAAAGGGTACCAGGATCTTTGAGCTCTGACCAAGCTACAGCTGGTGACAGGAAAGACCTTCCCCAATTTATCACTTGGCATTAGAGACATTATGTGGAAAAATAGAAGCTTCAAAGGAAAGCATGCACTGAAGCAAACTCTGATTAGCCCAGACAGTGCTAAATCTGGATTGTGCTGGTCTACACACTGCCACTGACTCCAAACTGTGACCACCCAGGCCCAAACAAGACAACTCCCAAGTGTGTGCAAAGCTAAAAGTACTTAAACAGAGTCTCTGACGGAAAAGCAAGGGTAATGGAGAGTGCAAGACATGGTGGATAATGCTGGAAGCCCTTGGTGAACAGCAGCCATGGGGTAAAATGAATCCCGGTTCTTAATCTCCTCATTTGGGGCTTATTATCACTGCTATTTCTGTAGAGTGGGTGAGTTTAGGTAAGAACTTGTCTCTTACAGAAGAAAAGCTTTAACAATATAACGTTCAAAAAGACCATAGCTCTGAAAAACTCCTTAGTATCTGTCAAAGCTAAGAGGATGAAAGAAGGAGAGGGGCCATCCTATTAGAAGCTCCATGCTAAGCAGAATTTACCAGCTCCTCACCTGGTCCTGGCTCCTGGAGAAGATCCCTTAGCCTCTTGATGTGGATTTCACCAATGGTCATGGAAGTGAGACCCAGGGGATGAGCTCTTTTGGGGCTCAGGGGAAGGAGAAGCTAATGCAACATGCAATTATGTCTTATTTTTCTGCAAAAGAACTTAACAGACTTGAAGTAATTTTATTAAGATAACGAAAGTGCTGATGAGAATTCACAGTCTCTTCACACCCACTGCTGAGCAGAAAGCCAAATTCACACACCGCCCACAGCGCCGGGGTGGGGGTGTGGGCTTGGAAGTCTACAGCAGGTGCTCCAGCACACGAAGAAGCTGAGCTGCAGCTCTGCTCCCCAGGCGCATGCTGTCTCCCACTGGGCCTCAGTCCCGCATGGGCCCCCCTGGACACAGGCACTCCCAGCCCATGCCGGTCCAGGGATGTGTGCAGGCTGGCTCACGCCGCTGCCCCAGACAGCTACGGCCCCGGCAGTGGCGCGCACAGACCCCGAGATGCCCGATTCAGGAGGGCAAACAGCCCATCCCATCATGCTGGTAAAGCCGGCTGCTCCCTGAGCCACGGGGGTGCCCATTTACCTGGCAGATGGCAATATAAGAGTAATTAACATGCACATACACAGTATCATTTATGGTCCTGCAGCGCCTGGGAGACCCAGGCAAAACCACCTTTGTGGCAGGTGCTGTACGAGCACCAGAAACGACAGTGATCTCTTTTCCTGTGGTTTGGAAATATGAAGCAAATATTGTCCTGGCCGACACTACAAATAGCAAAATCGGGCAGAGGAATCAAGTTTTAGTGTGTCATTGTAGCCCAAAATCTCCATCACCGCTCCAGAGCAAAACCAAACAAAAAGTGTATGTTCTGTTAACCCCACTAAGAGCTGAAATGCCAACTCTGTGCTGAGTTTTTCTTTCACTCTTCTTGTCAAGGACACTTTTAACACAGCTGACGTGGTGGCTGGACTGCCAGCGAGCTCTGACGTACAAAACTCTCACCCGGGATGCAGGTCTAAGATGTGAAAACCCTCCACAAATCCACAGCAGCTCAAGAGGAAACTGGTTGAAGATTTCAAGCACAAAGCCCACCAGACCGATGCCTGCTGTTTATTTTCACCTCTCCTCCAGCACCAGCCAGACTTGCCAGCCTTTGGCAGAGACGCCCACCTCACGCTGCCAGGGCCCTGGCCCTCAAGGTGAGCCCGGAGCGGAGGGAAGAGCCGCCCGCCTTCACGCCTTCTGGGGAGGCTTCGGCAGGGCTCAGCCCAGCGTTAACGCAGCGACTGGCTCCATCTGGCTTCCAGCACCTGCAAAGCGACTTTGCATCCGCTCCTGGATCTAGCCGACACCCCCTGGGCGGCCAGCGGAGCACCCCGGTGTGCCCACACGCCCGGGGAGCCTGCCGGTGCGGAGGCCGCAGCGGGTGCGGGGAGCTGCCACGGGCCGAGGCCTGCGCTGCCCCTCCTGGGGCGACGCCTCTGCGGTAAAGCCCGGCCGCCGGGGCAGCGAAGGGGCCGGAACGGCGAGGCTTCCCCCCGCACCGCTGCGAAGAAGGCGGCCGGTGCCCCGGGCCGGGCCTAGTCAAAGTACCGCCATGTCCCGTTTCCAGGGCAACGGGCTCGGGCGCTTCCGGGGTAGAGCGGTGGGTCGGCAGCGCCCCCCGGCGGCGGGAGGCCGCGCGGTGCCCGGTGGTGGGATCCCGGGGGGGAGTTGGGCTGGTCCGGCCCCGTCCAGGGCCTTGAGCCCCCCCAGGGATGGGGCATCCGCAGCTCCTCTGGGTAACCCCCTCCAGGCTCTCACCGCAACACATTTCTTCCTCAGAGCCAAGCTAAATCTGCCCTCTGCCGGTTTAAAACCGTCGCCCCTTCTGCTGTCACTACAGGTCCTGGTGAAAAGCCTCTCTCCGCCGTTCTTCTGAGCCCCCTTATAAGTTGACAGGCTGCAGAAGGTCTTCTCCAGGCTGAACAACCCCACCTTTCCCAGCTTTTCTCCACAGGAGAGGTTCTTCCAGCCCCCTGGCCATTTCCGTGGTCCACTCTGGACCCGCTCTGAACAGGTCCAGCTCTGCCTTGTGCTGGGACCCCAGAGCTGGATGTGTGCTCCAGGGGGGGTCTCACAAGAGTTGAGGGGAAGAATCACCTCCCTTGACCTGCCAGCCATGCTGCTTGTGATGCAGCCCAGGAGACGATGGGTTTGCTGGGCTGCGAGTGGCCATTGCCGCTCATGCCAGCTCATGTCACCCATTTGTCACCCTCCGGCATCTCCAGGTGCTTCCCTGCAGGGCTGAGAAGGAGGGCTGGGACGGGGCAGGCAGGGAGAGCCTGGCAGCAGGCAGTGGGGGTGGTCCTGGCCGTCCAACCTCAGGCAGGAGGAAGACATGCGGCCCCTCGGCCATGCTCCTGCCCCATCCCACCGGCCGGGTACCCTGAGGACCAGGCTGCAACCTCCATTGCCCATCACTGGGACAGGCTCTCCCGCCTTTCCCTGTCCCTGTGCGCCTCTGACCTCCTGCTCCCAGGGACTCCCCTTTTCCCCCAAAACTCAGGGTTTGGGAAATTTCCCATCTGTGCCTCCAGCAATGGCCCTGGCCACCCTGAGTCATGGCACAGGGACGTCCTCACCTCCCCCAGTCCAACCAGCCCGGCCAGTCTGGTGCTAGTGACACAGTTTCACGGGGCCACATGGGCCACCAGCATGATAATTAGCATCCCCAAGGGCCACCAGCACATCAGCCGCATTTCCCAACTCCCTGCACGAGCCTGCTGCAGATGTGGCAGGGCATGACCTGACACTCAGAGATGCCAACGGAGACCTTTGCCAGCAGCTGCCAAAACCTTTTGCCACCACTACCAGGTCCCCATCTCCAGTAACGTGGGACTTTTTGAGTGAAAAAATGATGCAGCACAATAGGTGGGGACCAGGAGGACCAGAAACATGGGCAGCCAGTGAGCACCAGGCAAAGCCGGACTCTGCTGGGAGGGTGTCTCCAGGAGGGAGCTTGGTCCCTGCCGGTGTCCCCAAGAGAGTGACACAAGCTCTGTGATGCTGGTGTCCCATGTCCCGGCTCTCTTGGGCAGCAGCATCAGGGCTCACACATTTTTGGTTCGGGATGAGGAGCAGCAGCACCGGTTGCCCTGGCAACGCGAGATGCTCTTCTCCAGACGGGGACAATATTTGGCAAGATTTGCTAAAAATACTTCCTAACTCAGCTGTGACACCACCACCCATGTTGCATCCTTGCTGCCCCCAGGGCTCAAGCTGGGTTGGTGCTGTCCCTGCTGGTACCTAGAGCTGGCCCTGGACCACTCGCCTGGGGTCGGTGGGGATGGACCGGGGAGCTCCCCATGTCCCACCAGCCTCCCCAGTTCTGGCAGACCTGGCAGGGCCACCAGTACCAGTCACTCCTGGGCTCAGCCAGCCCATGCGGTTGGGGACAGAACAGGAGCCAGGGACAGCTGGTGGCATTTACCCCCAAGAACGGATGGGGGGAGCTCCCTGAGGAGGGACCTGCAGGCATGGGAGGGCTGCTGGGGAAGGTAATGATTCCTTAGAGTTTAAATAGGTTTAAAAGCTATTTTTTTTTATGATTTTGCTGCTTGTCCTAATACCATTACAGCCTTCTCCATGGCAACCAGGTGGGGCAGCTCAGACTTTGGTCCTGGCCGGGGAGATTAGCTGCCAGAGCTGAAATGATGGGGGGGGTCAGCTGGGGAGGTTCACGCTGGCCGGGGCTGCAGTGGGAGAAGAACATCCATAGTGAGGACCCAAAATGAGGTCCCCACAGCAGCCACGGTACACCGGGCAGGCGCAAGGTCCCAGTGAGCAGGGCAGGCTCACAGTGATGCTGGAGGGACCAACTGTGCCGCAGGGTCCGAGCATCTCCTGCCGCAGGCAGTGGGACATGTCTAGAGGAGATACCCTCAAGGAGCTTTAAAGGTGGAGCTGGGTCTAGCTCCTCCCTGCACTGCAACCGTGTTGGGAAGGGATTTGCTTATTTACCCTCTTTATTTTCCCTTCACAGCTCGTTTGATATTTTCCCTGAAAGAAGGCTGTTGGAGGCAGGGATAAACCCACTCCCAGCCACAGGTAGGGCTCGTTTAAACTTCCCAAAGAGGTTTTGTGGGTTTTGGCTGCCTGGCCTGTGCTGGTTCAGCTCTTTTTAGCTTCCAGATTGATTACATGTTGTGTCAATATGTGCTTAGTGCCTATTAGTGGGTGCATGTATCTCCATCTCTCATTTCTCCCTTCTGATCTATAATTTCCCAGAAGAGAGTATTAAAATAGAGGGGGAGGAGAGAGCCACTCGGGGCCAAAAAGCAAGGGACAAAACAGTGCTTGTGGGAAAGTTCGGCTGCAAGGCTGGAGCCTGGCTGTCTCTCTCCAACACCTTTTCCCATGGGCACAGTCCTGCTTTGGCCAGCGAGAAGGTTGCTTAAAACTGCCTAAGTGGTGAAGAACTGAGATGTGCCTTGTGGAACTGGAGGAGATGTCAGGCTCCCATGGGGATGGGTAAGGTGGGAGCATGGTGGGGACACCCATGGCATGGAACTGGTGGTGGAGAGCATCCCTGCACCATCTCCACCTTGGCGACTGGCACAGGGGGAACCAGGGCTGGGAAGAGCTTCAGCACTGGTGGGAGAGGCCTGTTCCCAGAGGCATGGATGTGAACAGCACCAGCCCCATCCTGGTGCATCTTCAAGGAGGAACAGGGCTACCAGGAGGTCAGGAAGGATTGGCCATGGCTTTTCCAGCTGGCAGCCACTGGCCCACAGGGCTAACTCTCACTGGGGCAGAAGTGGCTTTTTTTTTTTTCCCTCTTTCCTGGAAACTGGTAAAAGATTCTGTAGAAGCTGTTTTGGACACCAGTGGGGAAATGACCTGGGACACAGAACGAGGTCACCAGCCTCCCCAGGGTGGTTTTGATGAGCTGCCAGGCAGAGAGCACGATATGCCAGCCCCAGAGCATCATCCACCACTATCCCACTGCACATGGGGCTGGCAAAGGAGCCGAGAGACCCTCATAGCTGTCACCTTGCAAGTGGGACACACGCTTTGCTCTCTGCTTCCCGGTGGCACAAAAGTGCTGAGCCGAGTGGCACGCAGTGCTCCCAGCACTGTCTCCACCCACAAGGCAAGATATACCTGCAGAAGGGGTCTGTGGGTTCAGCCCTGAGGCTTTTACTGTCACACAGAGAAGAGCTCTGTCCCATTTTTCAACTCATCTCCCACACGTATCACCATAAAACCTCAGGCATTCCAGCCCATCTCCCCATAAGGGTAATCCCCACACCTCTAAGACCCTGTGCTATGTGGATGCTGCAAGCCCCAGCATGTGTTTTTGGGGTCCCAATGCAGCGTGAGAACCTGCTGCCAGGGCTCAGCCCAGGGCAGCCCTGGCAGGGCAGGGCAGGCACCCAGGGAAGGCTCAGTGCTGCTGCTCAGGGATCTCCAGGAGCCCAGGGCACAGCTGTGGGGCATCCTGCAAGGCTGCTCCATCCAGCCCTCCATGCTCACTGCCCACACAAATCCCATCTCCAGCAGGACCGCCCTCCCCAGCAGCCCCCCCCCCCCTCCCATAGCCTGTCCTCCTGGGCATCCCCCTTCATCTCCCCCTCCCCAAGCTGCCATAAAAGCAGTTACAGACCAGAGGAGAGAAGCAAGGAGCCTGTCCCAGGTGACGCTCACCCCGGCCACACTGTCCCTGGGGCTCAGCCCACCTCCTGTCCCAGCAGCGGTGGGGTTAAGCCTGGCTGGGCAGGCGGCTGGACAGGCGTCAAGGTGGTTGCTCCATCCATCCCTGCGCAGTCAGTGGGGCTGGACAGCAGAGAGGGAGCACTGCCCTACCCGCCACCATGAGCACAGGCAAAGGTAAGGCAGGGTAACCTGCCCACTCACCCAGCGCGGGAGGGACAGGCAGGGCAGGGGGTTGGAAGGGGAGACGCTAAAACTCTGCTGGGGCTTTGTACTCAAGTCACCCTTAGCTTTTCTCCCCCCTCCACTGCTAACAAGACATTTTGGGAGCCCCCATGCTGCCTGGGGTGCTTGCAGGCACTGTTAGGCAGAGCCCAAACACGGATGGGGGTTGCAGGGATGGGCAGGGGCCGCAGCACCGAGACCCCTCAGCTGCAAGGAAGAGCAAGTTAATGTGGGGAGGGCTCGGGAGGGAGGAGGAGAGGAGACTGGGGGCCTTTCTCCATGAAAGGGAGAAGCTGCTGCTGCAAAGGCAAGAGAAATTTTGGGGGTCCATGCACCTGAGGGGTCTGAGCTGTGGCAGGATCGGGGGGCGATCCTGCACCCTCTCCCAAGGGCAGATCCAGCCTCCAAAACCTCCTGCAGCTGCCCAGGGTGCGCAATGGGCTGGGACTGACCCCTCTACCCCCCGCCCCCAGCAGTGCAGGCACGCAGCTAGGGTGTCCCAGGGGGGTCCCCTAGAGCAGCCATGGCCCCACACTGACAGTGTCCCCTTTCCTCCACGCCGCACAACAGGCGTCACTCTCCTGCTCCCCCTGGCCCTGCTGCTGGCCACCGCCTCCCAGCCCCCCGGGGGGGACACCCCAAAGGACCAGGGGGACACAGACCCCCCACGCTGCCCCAGCCCTTGTGCCTGCAGCTTGGACGACTACAGCGAGGAGCTCAATGTCTTCTGCAGCACCCGCAACCTGACACGCCTGCCCGAGGACGTGCCCCCCAATGCTAAAGCCCTTTGGCTGGATGGCAATAATTTCACTCTGCTGCCGGCTGCTGCCTTCAGGAACCTCTCGGCCCTGGACTTTCTGGACCTGCAGAGCAGTCAGCTGGCTGCCGTGGAGCAGCACGCCTTCCATGGGCTGCGGAGCCTCTACCATCTCCACCTTGAACGCAACCGCCTGAAGCACTTGGCTCCCCACACCTTCCTGCACACCCAGAACCTCGTCTCCCTCAGCCTCAACAACAACTACTTCAGTAAGGTGGAGGAAGGGTTGTTTGCCGGGCTCTCCAACCTCTGGTATCTGAACCTGGGCTGGAACTCGCTTGTGGTCCTGCCTGACAAGGTCTTCCATGACTTGCCCAACTTGAGGGAGCTGATCTTGGCTGGGAACAAGCTCCCCTACCTCCAGCACCAGCTCTTCTGCAGCCTTACTGAGCTGAAGGAGCTGGACCTGAGTGGGAATGCACTCAAAGGCATCAAGATCAACATCTTTGTCAAGCTGCAGAAGCTACAGAAGCTGTACCTGAATCACAACCAGATCAATGCCATTGCACCCCGTGCTTTCATGGGCATGAAGTCCCTGCGGTGGCTGGATCTCTCCCACAACCGGCTCGTCTCACTGTTCGAGGACACATTTCTGGGCCTCCTGAGCCTGCACGTCCTACGTTTGTCCACCAACTCCATCGCTGGCCTGAGGCCCAGGACTTTCAAAGACCTCCAGTTCCTGGAGGAGCTGCAGCTGGGGCACAACAGGATCCGGAGCCTGGCAGAGAGGACCTTTGATGGGCTGGGCCAGCTAGAAGTCCTCAGCCTCAACAACAACCAGCTACAAGACATCAGGGTTGGGGCATTTCTGGGGCTGTACAACGTGGCAGTGATGCACTTGTCTGCGAACTGCATCAAGGTCCTTCCCGACTATGTCTTCAAGGGGGTCACCAAGTTGCACAGCCTCCACCTGGAGCACAGCTGCCTTGGCAGGATCCGGGCAAACACCTTCTCCAGCCTCTCCAGCCTGCGGCGGCTCTTCTTGCAGCACAATGCCATCTCCATCATCGAAGACCAAAGCTTCAGCGAACTGCATGAGCTCCTGGAGCTCGACCTGAAGCACAACAGGCTGAGCCACCTCTCACCCCAGCTCTTTGTGGGTCTGAGCAACCTGGAGTACCTCTTCCTCTCCTCCAACCAGCTCCTGGAGATCTCCCAGGACACCTTCAGCCCCCTCCAGAGACTCTTCTGGCTCGACCTCTCCCATAACCAGCTGGAAACGTTGGACAACACCATCATCTCCCCCCTGGCCAACCTGCGGTACCTCAGCCTCAGGAATAACTCATTGGAGACCTTCTCGGTAGGCTTCCTGTGCACTTCCTTTGCCCTGGAGCAGCTGTGGCTGGGGGGCAACAACTGGCACTGCAACTGCTCCCTGAAGGGCTTGCGGGACTTCTCCCTGCAGCACCCCGTGGTGGTCCCGCGCTTTGTGCAGTCTGTGGCCGAAGGGGACGATGCCCACGTCCCCATCTACACCTACAATAACCTCACCTGCCTCCATCCCCCAGCCGTGGCAGGCCTGGACCTCCGTGACACCACCGAGGACAGCTTTGCTCACTGCTGAGGTGCACTGGCCCCTCCCAGGGGACACACCGCTTCCCAGTCGTGGACCCTCACCTGCCACCTCCCTGGCCCTGTCTCAGGCTCCCTGGGGCAGCAGCTGGAGCTCTGGCTCTGTGGCCACCCCAGATTAGTCCAGCTTTGCCACCACCTCCAGCTGCCCATACCGGTGCTGCCGCAGCAAGGAGAGCTGTGCCTGGGCGATGCTGGATGGGCACTGGCTCCCCAGGCTTCAAACTGAAATATTTCAGTCCTCTAATATTTAAATAGCAGCCCCCAAGTCAGCACGGTCACTCCCAGCTCCCATCGGCAGCATGAACATCTCTCAGCCTCTGGGACGGGGAAAAGCTGCCCCCCCAGCCTGGAGGTTGGGGGTGCAGCTACAGTGGCAAACGGGGGTTCCCTTGCCCCCCACAGCAAGGGGCATCCCTGCCAGGGCCAGGACTCATCAGTGGGACAAAACAAAGCATCTTCCTGCCACGGAGTAGTCAAGAAATCCTAAAAGCCCCCCGAGCTCCCCAGTAAGTTTAGGGAAGGGGACAGATTACTTGCTTTAATCATTCCTTGCACTAGCAAGTGTAGGCAGGGTACAGAAAGCCACACGTCACTTACCTGATAAATCATAGCAGACAAATAAACCTTTGGAGCTATCGCAACCCATCTTGTAAGTATGTTTTTTCCAAAGCACGTGCTGCACCTGGCCAGGGTTTCTTATCAGAGCCCCTCAGGGCTTGCAGACACAGGACAAGGAGTTCAGACTCCCCAGGGTGCTGGAGGAGTTCACAGCAAGTTTTCTGCAAGCCCCCTGGGTGGGTGGCATGTGCCCAGGGAGGGAGCAAGAGGTGCCCGGCCATTCTGCAGAAGTCAACGGCCCGGTCAGACTCCAGTGCCACTGCCTGGCTCTCCAAATCCCAGATAAGTGACCAAAGGTCAGACAAAATTTTCCTGGAACATTGCACATGGGGGAAACCTGGTCAGGTGTGAGTCCTTGCTGCAGGCGCAGCAGGAGCAGGGACAGATGTTCCTCCTGCTCTCCTCCAAACAATGGCTGCTGGCTGTCATCCAGTTTGGTTAGTGGAAATCTGAGATTTCCCCCTGTCTCCCTGAAACAGCACTGCAAGGGAGAGTCCCAAGCATGGAGAGGGCACACAGGCAGGAGGGGCTCAGAGTCCAGGAGGAAAGGAGATAAGATGCAAGGACACCACCTTCCATTTGCTTCCCCAGCTTAAGTCAAGTCTGCAAGAACAGGGCAGGTCCCATGGAAGCAGCAGCTCTGGGGCCATGGAAGGAGGTCCAAGGGAACAGGACACTGAGAGCAATGAGGCAGGAACCACCCAGGGACATGGAGGAGCCCCACGTGTGGCATGGGTGTGGAGAACAGCTGTGGCAAAGCATCCCACAAAGGACTGCCAGGGCCAGCTTTCAGCAAGATAAGGGACTGGCTGGATCTTGAAGCTGGTATGGAAGGAGGAAAGATTTAGCCAAACCCCAGCAAGGAAACAAGGGAAAAGCAGGAAATACCTAGATGTACATGAAGTACTCGTAATACCAAGACTCACAGCTACAATGAGGCCTGAAGCTGTGGAAAAGCAGAAGTCACAGACCTGGATTTTAAGAAAAGTGTTTACTGCTTGGAAGCTTTAAAAATATTCCTGAGTCACAATAACCCCCAGCAGACCAAAAAAGTCTTGTTTCCAGCACAGCAGGATGCAGACCGCAGACAGGTGGTAGATCTTAAGACATTTTCTGATGCAAAGCACATGCCACGCCTTCATTGGCCCATCAGGAACCAGTGATCTGAGATTTCAGAGCAAGGTGGCCTGGCCTGAGTCCACATCAGAGCACCCAGCCACTCAAACTCATCAGCCACTGAACCAAGTGCCATACAATCCATGACGCAAGGAAAGCAGCAGGAGAAGGCAGCAGCGCATGGATCCAGATGATCAGTGCTGTTTGGATTCATTGAGAGAAGAACAGTCGACGGCGTTTGCCACTGTAGCTGCACCAGGTGATCACCAGAAGCACTGCAGCGTACAAGACACCATGGACACAAGCTAGAATTCCCCAAGCACCCACACAATGGCTGGCTGCAGAGGAAAGGGCTGCATGGGTAGGGTTAGGAACAACTGTACCATCTGGGCAGAGCACTGCCACATTGAGAAGGCTAGAAGCAGGCTGCGCTGTGCAGGCAGGAGCACCCATGCAGGGTTTCTTTGGATCGGGGGGGTGGAGCAGTACTTCCCTTTTTGGATCACTGCGAGTGGCACCGATGCTGTGCTCCCCCCTCCCTCCATCACCTCCCACTGAGACAGTTTTATAGTTAAACAGCTTCTGCATCCTCCTTCCCCACCAGCATGGGCAGCTGGTGGTGCTGCCAGGCCAGGGGCTCAGCTGGCAAGAGTCCAGCTCCACACCCTCCTCAGGAGCTCCGCTGCAACGTACCATCCAAGATCTGCTGGGTGATGTGAGCCAAGGCAGGGAAGGCAGAGCTCTTGGGAAACTCTTGGATGAAGTCTCTGCCTTCTTCCAAGCTCTGGCTGAGTTGGGGGTCCAGGGGAACACAGCCTGTGGGATAGGAGGAATGGGGAGAGTGACTGCTTGCTCATTGTAAGGCAAAGGCTGGAGTCAGGATTAAAGAAACACCCTGCCAGAGTCATCTCCAGGAGAAGCAGTAGGAAAGAAGGCAACCACTACCCTCACTGAGCTCTCCAGGCGCTACTTCTCACCTGTAACCACTTCCTCTGGGTCCAGGACCCCTCTCCACCACAGCACTTTGGGAGAGACGCTCTTCCCTCCTGATCCCCCAGCCCTGTCCAGAGGGCAGGGTTCAGCCCTCAGCCCCCCATTTCTCAGGGAGGCTCCAGGGCATTTCAGGATGGTTCTTGTACAGCTTCAGGCTTGCTCACTCTGTCACCACGATGTCAGCAGCCAGAGTAGGCTGCTGACCATCACCGCCTCTGCCCCAGCAGGGGCCAGATGTCCACTCTGAGCCGTTTGGATGGCAAAGAAGCAAAGCAAGAACGACACCTCACCTCTGACCAGGTGACAGGGGCTCACAGGGACTGGAATCCAGCCTGCCTGCCCCTGTGACACTGCATCTCTCCACTCAAGCACTCCCACAGTACCATGCAGACATCACCTCTAACCACACAGAGCTCTGCTCAAGAGGCCACTCACCTAGGAAGGGGACCCCAGCATGCTTGGCCAGCTCCTCACCTCCCCCTTTGGAAAAGATGTTTGTGCACTCCTGAAGGAGGAAGAGCAAAAGCAGGGAGTCATAAACCCCAGAGCCCTGTGTGACAGGGCAGGTGCTGCCTGCACATGAGTAGAGCCAGCTCCCCTCCACCTTCCTAGCCTCAGGGCACTGCCTTTGCCCCTGCCCTCCCCCAGCTCTCTTCAGGAAAGCAGAGCCAGTGGCTTCTTCCAAAGCTGACATGCAGCAGCTGGCAGCTTCTAGTCCCTGGCTCACGGAATCACCCTCGTGGCACTTGCTGATTTTTCACCCAAGGCACCACATCGCAAACAAGAACCTGCAATAGCCCAGAAGTGACAATAAACTCACCGAGCAGTGTGGACAGACGAAGCCGCTCATGTTCTCCACAATACCAAGAACTCGTAAGCCTGTCTTCTTACAGAATGTCAGCTCTCTCCTCACATCTCCCACAGACACGGCCTGCAGGGGAGAACAGCAGAGGTTAGGGATGTCTATCCAGGCTGACCATGGGTCTGCAGCAGGCATGCATCAAATGAGAGGCAGATGTGTAGAACAAGCAGCCACAGACAGGCCTGTGCAAACACCCACCTGGGGTGCATATTCCCCCCCCACCCCCCAAACCATGTTCAGAGGCAGAAGCCTGCCCAGGAACTCCAGTTCAGCCCCAGCCAGCTGCCCTACCTGGGGTGTTGTGACCAGGATTGCTCCAAGTGGCTTGTAGGGCCGCAGGGCCTCCACCGTGGAGATGTGCTCGTCGGATGTGCCCGGTGGCGTGTCCACAATGAGGAAGTCCAAGTCCCCCCAGGCCACATCAGCAACAAATTGTTTGATCAAAGCTACAGAAATAAAAGGGGCATTAAAAAAAAAAATGCAACAGGTTTCACCAGGTGCCCTGGGAGCTGTAAGCCAGGCAGGGCAGGGGTCAGGAGGCACCCTGGGTGACAAAAGCCCAGGGAGAGACAGGAGGGCTATCTGTCAGCACAACACATGCTGCACTCTCCCCATCTGAGTGATCTGAACCCACTCCTGCAGAACAGGAGCCTTGTTCCTCTAAGGAATGACCTGCCCAGAAAAACCTGGCCCCCAGCAGGAGCCAGCACCACCTCCAGGAGGGTTCGCAGAAGGTTCCCAGCACTGGAAGGTGGCCACCAACAGCAAAACCCAACCGTACCATTTTTCTTGGGTCCTCTCCACACCACAGCATCATCTGGCTTCTCCAGCAGGAAGCCGATGGACATGAGCGAGATGCTTTTATCTTGGTCCACAAAGACAGGGACCCAGCCGCTGTCACATTGGTGCACGTCGTTGTCCTGCGCCCTGAACATGCGGGGTATGCTGGGGCCACACAGGTCCACATCCAGGATCCCCACCTGCAGGAGATGAGGCAGAGCCCTTCAGACAGGGCTGAGCACAGTGGCAGCACCCAGCCACGCTCCTTCCCTGGGTGAGGGGAGGCAGCATCCAAATTTCAGCTGCTTGCAGCACTTTACAGAATGGACTCTCTAGCTCAGCAGCCAGATTTGAAACACAGTTTCAAAGACCTGCTTTAAAGTCTGACTGCCCTCCTGGCCTCCTTCCCTCTGAGGAGGATCTCCTGGGTATTTCCAGGCACTTTGGGGAGATCTTTATGCCAGACACCTGTCAGGATCCAAGTGGCATTGGCTGCACAGAGCCTTTAAAAAAATCATCAGGGAATTCAGCCTGTCTCATGCCCACACAGTTCCCTTTTGTCCCCATTGGGACGCTGTCCTTCAGCTCACCCACTTCACAAAGGGAGTGTGTGTTACACCACAAACCAGCAAAGTCATGTCTCAGTGCCTCAGTATCAAAACCAACAACAAGTCTGGGGTGATTTTAGTCTCTTGGATGAAGGGGAAACGAGTGGCAGTTACCCACGCTGGATCACACAAACACAGAAAAAAAAATCCCTTGAACTGCTATCACAAACAGCATTTTCACACAGAGAATCCATACACTACCCACACAGGATGCACACATACATAAAGGATGAGCAAAACCCAGCCCAACTGCAGGTCGGGAAGGAGAAGACAGAGCTCAGCATCCCACAGACCCTCCCTCACCTTTTTCCCGGAGTGCCGCAGTGACAGAGCCAGCTCGGTGGCAATTGTGCTCTTCCCCACACCGCCCTTCCCGGAGAGCACCAGCAGGATGTGCCGCACCCCAGCCAGGTTGCTTCTCTCTGGAAGGAATGATAACGAGGCATCAGAGTCTCTTCTGATGCAAGACAGCAGCACCTGACAGGTCAGCACGGAGACACGGGTCTCCGCTGAGAGCGATGGTGGTTGTCACCGCTCCAACAAGTCTGGTTTAAGTGTAAGGGAGAGTGAAAGAAGAGGTGGATGTGCCACAGCCCTTTTGCCATCAGAAAAGGAACAAAAAGAGCAATGGCACTTAAAGAGTCTGTGGGGAGTAAAGGCTTTGTCCTGATGACCTAAGCGGCAATTGGGCAGCAAAGCAATAAACACCCAGAGGGCCTTGTAATGCTGGGCCTATGCCAGGTTCAGCCTGAGCCCTCTCGGGGAACGGCTGGGAGGCTGTTGGTGAGGTCAGGCCCTTGGCGTTTCCTTCTTCCACGCCACATCAATCACCTCCCCACCATCCCAGGCTCCTCTCCAGCCTCCATGCCGTCTCTTTCTATGTTGTCAGTGCTGCTCGGGTCTCTGCTCCGGATTCAGCCGCTGCATCCCATCAACGCAGAGCCGAGAGTGGGGAATGCTCGGGGCTGGCTTCCCCGGCCTGGGGCTGCACGGGTGGCAGAGCATCAGACCGGGCACTCGGGCAGCAGCCGAGCAAACGCCACCCACCCACCCGGGCCCGCGTTCCCGGGCACGCCGTCACCACCGGCCACTGACTCACCGCGCCTGGCCTGGCCCGCCCCCGCGTCCCTCCCGCATCACACCGGCACCGGGACCGGCACCGGCAGCATGGAGCCCGCACGCACCATGGCAGACCTCATCCGCACTTCCACCGACGGTAACGGCGCTCGGCCCCAATAACGGAGAAGGGGGAAAGAAGGGAGGGCGGGGAGTGGGGGACGGAGCCCCTCTGCGAGGTGCTCCCGGGATACCGGCCCGGTGACACCGGCAGCCCCGCGCCAGGCCCGGTTACTCGGCGCTACCCCCCCGCCCCCAGCAGGAGCCAGACCCGGGTCTCCGGCAAGGCCCAGCGCCGCTCCCCGGTAACCGGGCCCCGGCCCAGCCCGAGGACCGCGGAGCTCCCCTCACCAGCAGCCGGGCCCCATCACCACGGCACCCGGCCAGGCCCCGTCACCCCGGGCGGGACGTTCCCCGCGAGGTGCGCTGGGGCGCCCGCCAGGCCCCGTCACCCCAGGATCCCCCATCCCCACGGAAGGCCGGCTCCAGCCCGGCAGCCCCGGGGAAAGCCGCCCGGCCGCGGACCCCACCGCCGCTCACCCCCTGCCGCCTCCTCCATGCTGATACCAGGGACCACCCGCTTCCGCCTTCCGCCGGGTTAAAGCCCCGCCTCCGCGGACTGGCAGGCGCCGTCCCCAATCGCGAGCCGCACGCTCATAGGCAACCCGGCCCCCCAAGGCTCTGCAACCAATCCAATCCTCCGGCTCCCCTTCCGCCAGCCAATAGCCTTAGTGCTTTTCGTCGGCGACGCGCGCTCGCCCTCCGAAGGGACCGCCCAATGGCGCGGCTTGCCGAGGATTGACGCACGGCGCAGCCAGTGGCGTCGTGCTCCCTTCAGCCACCTCCCACTCCCTCCTCCTTCAGCTGTGAGCGACGGGGCGCTCAGCCAACGGCGAAGGGGAGCGGCTCAGACGCAGCCAATGGGCGCCTGAGGGGCGGTGTCGAGAGAGGATTGTTTATGTCCCGGGAGGGGAAAGTAGGTCAGAGCGCGGCGGCGGGGCCGGGCCGCGGGGTAACGCCGGGCCGGGGCCGGGCCCGGGACGCGGGTGGGATCCGGGATCTGGGGGCCGAGGCCGAGGCCGAG